>NW_027328798.1:600000-884333 GCF_048564905.1 Vicugna pacos
CTGGATGAACGAACGTCTCTCCACATGCTCAGTTCTGAGAGATAAGTGTGTGTGAAAGCCGTCCTTCACCTAGCTTGAAGGGAACACAAAGTTTCTTTTCAGTTGCCAACTCCACTCCATACATATATATGGGGAGGTACAAGCTCCAACTCGGTTTTACAGTGAAAATGGCAGGCACTTCAAACCGGCACTAGGAAACAGACTGAGAAACCAGAGTAAGGGTTTCCCCTGCAACCCGTTCCCTTTGTGCTGGATGAACGAACGTCTCTCCACATGCTCAGTTCTGAGAGATAAGTGTGTGTGAAAGCCGTCCTTCACCTAGCTTGAAGGGAACACAAAGTTTCTTTTCAGTTGCCAACTCCACTCCATACAAATATATGGGGAGGTACAAACTCCAACTCGGGTTTACAGTGAAAACGGCAGGCACTTCAAACCGGCACTAGGAAACCGACTGAGAAACCAGAGTAAGGGTTTCTCCTGCAACCCGTTCCCTTTGTGCTGGATGAACGAACGTCTCTCCACATGCTCAGTTCTGAGAGATAAGTGTGTGTGAAAGCCGTCCTTCACCTAGCTTGAAGGGAACACAAAGTTTCTTTTCAGTTGCCAACTCCACTCCATACATATATATGGGGAGGTACAAGCTCCAACTCGGTTTTACAGTGAAAACGGCAGGCACTTCAAACGAGCACTAGGAAACAGATTGAGAAACCAGAGTAAGGGTTTCTCCTGCAACCCCTTCCCTTTGTGCTGGATGAACGAACGTCTCTCCACATGCTCAGTTCTGAGAGATAAGTGTGTGTGAAAGCCGTCCTTCACCTAGCTTGAAGGGAACACAAAGTTTCTTTTCAGTTGCCAACTCCACTCCATACAAATATATGGGGAGGTACAAGCTCCAACTCGGTTTTACAGTGAAAACGGCAGGCACTTCAAACCGGCACAAGGAAACCGACTGAGAAACCAGATTAAGGGTTTCTACTGCAACCCGTTCCCTTTGTGCTGGATGAACGAACGTCTCTCCACATGCTCAGTTCTGAGAGATAAGTGTGTGTGAAAGCCGTCCTTCACCTACCTTGAAGGGAACACAAAGTTTCTTTTCAGTTGCCAACTACACTCCATACATATATATGGGGAGGTTCAAGCTCCAACTCGTTTTTACAGTGAAAACGGCAGGCACTTCAAACCGGCACTAGGAAACAGACTGAGAAACCAGAGTAAGGGTTTCTCCTGCAACCCGTTCCCTTTGTGCTGGATGAACGAACGTCTCTCCACATGCTCAGTTCTGAGAGATAAGTGTGTGTGAAAGCCGTCCTTCACCTAGCTTGAAGGGAACACAAAGTTTCTTTTCAGTTGCCAACTCCACTCCATACAAATATATGGGGAGGTACAAACTCCAACTCGGGTTTACAGTGAAAACGGCAGGCACTTCAAACCGGCACTAGGAAACCGACTGAGAAACCAGAGTAAGGGTTTCTCCTGCTACCCGTTCCCTTTGTGCTGGATGAACGAACGTCTCTCCACATGCTCAGTTCTGAGAGATAAGTGTGTGTGAAAGCCGTCCTTCACCTAGCTTGAAGGGAACACAAAGTTTCTTTTCAGTTGCCAACTCCACTCCATACATATATATGGGGAGGTACAAGCTCCAACTCGGTTTTACAGTGAAAACGGCAGGCACTTTAAACGAGCACTAGGAAACAGACTGAGAAACCAGAGTAAGGGTTTCTCCTGCAACCCCTTCCCTTTGTGCTGGATGAACGAACGTCTCTCCACATGCTCAGTTCTGAGAGATAAGTGTGTGTGAAAGCCGTCCTTCACATAGCTTGAAGGGAACACAAAGTTTCTTTTCAGTTGCCAACTCCACTCCATACAAATATATGGGGAGGTACAAGCTCCAACTCGGTTTTACAGTGAAAACGGCAGGCACTTCAAACCGGCACTAGGAAACCGACTGAGAAACCAGATTAAGGGTTTCTACTGCAACCCGTTCCCTTTGTGCTGGATGAACGAACGTCTCTCCACATGCTCAGTTCTGAGAGATAAGTGTGTGTGAAAGCCGTCCTTCACCTACCTTGAAGGGAACACAAAGTTTCTTTTCAGTTGCCAACTCCACTCCATACATATATATGGGGAGGTTCAAGCTCCAACTCGGTTTTACAGTGAAAACGGCAGGCACTTCAAACCGGCACTAGGAAACAGACTGAGAAACCAGAGTAAGGGTTTCTCCTGCAACCCGTTCCCTTTGTGCTGGATGAACGAACGTCTCTCCACATGCTCAGTTCTGAGAGATAAGTGTGTGTGAAAGCCGTCCTTCACCTAGCTTGAAGGGAACACAAAGTTTCTTTTCAGTTGCCAACTCCACTCCATACATATATATGGGGAGGTACAAGCTCCAACTCGGTTTTACAGTGAAAACGGCAGGCACTTCAAACCGGCACTCGGAAACAGACTGAGAAACCAGAGTAAGGGTTTCCCCTGCAACCCGTTCCCTTTGTGCTGGATGAACGAACGTCTCTCCACATGCTCAGTTCTGAGAGATAAGTGTGTGTGATAGCCGTCCTTCACCTAGCTTGAAGGGAACACAAAGTTTCTTTTCAGTTGCCAACTCCACTCCATACATATATATTGGAAGGTACAAACTCCAACTCGGTTTTACAGTGAAAACGGCAGGCACTTCAAACCGGCACTAGGAAACAGACTGAGAAACCAGAGTAAGGGTTTCTCCTGCAACCCGTTCCCTTTGTGCTGGATGAACGAACGTCTCTCCACATGCTCAGTTCTGAGAGATAAGTGTGTGTGAAAGCCGTCCTTCACCTAGCTTGAAGGGAACACAAAGTTTCTTTTCAGTTGCCAACTCCACTCCATACATATATATTCGAAGGTACAAACTCCAACTCGGTTTTACAGTGAAAAAGGCAGGCACTTCAAACCGGCACTAGGAAACAGACTGAGAAACCAGAGTAAGGGTTTCTCCTGCAACCCGTTCCCTTTGTGCTGGATGAACGAACGTCTCTCCACATGCTCAGTTCTGAGAGATAAGTGTGTGTTAAAGCCGTCCTTCACCTAGCTTGAAGGGAACACAAAGTTTCTTTTCAGTTGCCAACTCCACTCCATACATATATATGGGGAGGTACAAGCTCCAACTCGGTTTTACAGTGAAAACGGCAGGCACTTCAAACCGGCACTAGGAAACAGACTGAGAAACCAGAGTAAGGGTTTCTCCTGCAACCCGTTCCCTTTGTGCTGGATGAACGAACGTCTCTCCACATGCTCAGTTCTGAGAGATAAGTGTGTGTGAAAGCCGTCCTTCACCTAGCTTGAAGGGAACACAAAGTTTCTTTTCAGTTGCCAACTCCACTCCATACATATATATTCGAAGGTACAAACTCCAACTCGGTTTTACAGTGAAAACGGCAGGCACTTCAAACCGGCACTAGGAAACAGAGTGAGAAACCAGAGTAAGGCTTTCTCCTGCAACCCGTTCCCTTTGTGCTGGATGAACGAACGTCTCTCCACATGCTCATTTGTGAGAGATAAGTGTGTGTGAAAGCCGTCCTTCACCTAGCTTGAAGGGAACACAAAGTTTCTTTTCAGTTGCCAACTCCACTCCATACATATATATGGGGAGGTACAAGCTCCAACTCGGTTTTACAGTGAAAACGGCAGGCACTTCAAACCGGCACTAGGAAACAGACTGAGAAACCAGAGTAAGGGTTTCTCCTGCAACCCGTTCCCTTTGTGCTGGATGAATGAACGTCTCTCCACATGCTCAGTTCTGAGAGATAAGTGTGTGTGAAAGCCGTCCTTCACCTAGCTTGAAGGGAACACAAAGTTTCTTTTCAGTTGCCAACTCCACTCCATACATATATATGGGGAGGTACAAGCTCCAACTCGGTTTTACAGTGAAAACGGCAGGCACTTCAAACCGGCACTAGGAAACAGACTGAGAAACCAGAGTAAGGGTTTCTGCTGCAACCCGTTCCCTTTGTGCTGGATGAACGAACGTCTCTCCACATGCTCAGTTCTGAGAGATAAGTGTGTGTGAAAGCCGTCCTTCACCTAGCTTGAAGGGAACACAAAGTTTCTTTTCAGTTGCCAACTCCACTCCATACATATATATGGGGAGGTACAAGCTCCAACTCGGTTTTACAGTGAAAACGGCAGGCACTTCAAACCGGCACTAGGAAACAGACTGAGAAACCAGAGTAAGGGTTTCTCCTGCAACCCGTTCCCTTTGTGCTGGATGAACGAACGTCTCTCCACATGCTCAGTTCTGAGAGATAAGTGTGTGTGAAAGCCGTCCTTCACCTAGCTTGAAGGGAACACAAAGTTTCTTTTCAGTTGCCAACTCCACTCCATACATATATATGGGGAGGTACAAGCTCCAACTCGGTTTTACAGTGAAAACGGCAGGCACTTCAAACCGGCACTCGGAAACAGACTGAGAAACCAGAGTAAGGGTTTCCCCTGCAACCCGTTCCCTTTGTGCTGGATGAACGAACGTCTCTCCACATGCTCAGTTCTGAGAGATAAGTGTGTGTGATAGCCGTCCTTCACCTAGCTTGAAGGGAACACAAAGTTTCTTTTCAGTTGCCAACTCCACTCCATACATATATATGGGGAGGTACAAGCTCCAACTCGGTTTTACAGTGAAAACGGCAGGCACTTCAAACCGGCACTCGGAAACAGACTGAGAAACCAGAGTAAGGGTTTCCCCTGCAACCCGTTCCCTTTGTGCTGGATGAACGAACGTCTCTCCACATGCTCAGTTCTGAGAGATAAGTGTGTGTGATAGCCGTCCTTCACCTAGCTTGAAGGGAACACAAAGTTTCTTTTCAGTTGCCAACTCCACTCCATACATATATATTGGAAGGTACAAACTCCAACTCGGTTTTACAGTGAAAACGGCAGGCACTTCAAACCGGCACTAGGAAACAGACTGAGAAACCAGAGTAAGGGTTTCTCCTGCAACCCGTTCCCTTTGTGCTGGATGAACGAACGTCTCTCCACATGCTCAGTTCTGAGAGATAAGTGTGTGTGAAAGCCGTCCTTCACCTAGCTTGAAGGGAACACAAAGTTTCTTTTCAGTTGCCAACTCCACTCCATACATATATATTCGAAGGTACAAACTCCAACTCGGTTTTACAGTGAAAAAGGCAGGCACTTCAAACCGGCACTAGGAAACAGAGTGAGAAACCAGAGTAAGGCTTTCTCCTGCAACCCGTTCCCTTTGTGCTGGATGAACGAACGTCTCTCCACATGCTCATTTGTGAGAGATAAGTGTGTGTGAAAGCCGTCCTTCACCTAGCTTGAAGGGAACACAAAGTTTCTTTTCAGTTGCCAACTCCACTCCATACATATATATGGGGAGGTACAAGCTCCAACTCGGTTTTACAGTGAAAACGGCAGGCACTTCAAACCGGCACTAGGAAACAGACTGAGAAACCAGAGTAAGGGTTTCTCCTGCAACCCGTTCCCTTTGTGCTGGATGAATGAACGTCTCTCCACATGCTCAGTTCTGAGAGATAAGTGTGTGTGAAAGCCGTCCTTCACCTAGCTTGAAGGGAACACAAAGTTTCTTTTCAGTTGCCAACTCCACTCCATACATATATATGGGGAGGTACAAGCTCCAACTCGGTTTTACAGTGAAAACGGCAGGCACTTCAAACCGGCACTAGGAAACAGACTGAGAAACCAGAGTAAGGGTTTCTGCTGCAACCCGTTCCCTTTGTGCTGGATGAACGAACGTCTCTCCACATGCTCAGTTCTGAGAGATAAGTGTGTGTGAAAGCCGTCCTTCACCTAGCTTGAAGGGAACACAAAGTTTCTTTTCAGTTGCCAACTCCACTCCATACATATATATGGGGAGGTACAAGCTCCAACTCGGTTTTACAGTGAAAACGGCAGGCACTTCAAACCGGCACTAGGAAACAGACTGAGAAACCAGAGTAAGGGTTTCTCCTGCAACCCGTTCCCTTTGTGCTGGATGAACGAACGTCTCTCCACATGCTCAGTTCTGAGAGATAAGTGTGTGTGAAAGCCGTCCTTCACCTAGCTTGAAGGGAACACAAAGTTTCTTTTCAGTTGCCAACTCCACTCCATACATATATATGGGGAGGTACAAGCTCCAACTCGGTTTTACAGTGAAAACGGCAGGCACTTCAAACCGGCACTAGGAAACAGACTGAGAAACCAGAGTAAGGGTTTCTCCTGCAACCCGTTCCCTTTGTGCTGGATGAACGAACGTCTCTCCACATGCTCAGTTCTGAGAGATAAGTGTGTGTGAAAGCCGTCATTCACCTAGCTTGAAGGGAACACAAAGTTTCTTTTCAGTTGCCAACTCCACTCCATACATATATATGGGGAGGTACAAGCTCCAACTCGGTTTTACAGTGAAAACGGCAGGCACTTCAAACCGGCACTAGGAAACAGACTGAGAAACCAGAGTAAGGGTTACTCCTGCAACCCGTTCCCTTTGTGCTGGATGAACGAACGTCTCTCCACATGCTCAGTTCTGAGAGATAAGTGTGTGTGAAAGCCGTCCTTCACGTAGCTTGAAGGGAACACAAAGTTTCTTTTCAGTTGCCAACTCCACTCCATACATATATATGGGGAGGTACAAGCTCCAATTCGGTTTTACAGTGAAAACGGCAGGCACTTCAAACCGGCACTAGGAAACAGACTGAGAAACCAGAGAAAGGGTTTCTCCTGCAACACGTTCCCTTTGTGCTGGATGAACGAACGTCTCTCCACATGCTCAGTTCTGAGAGATAAGTGTGTGTGAAAGCCGTCCTTCACCTAGCTTGAAGGGAACACAAAGTTTCTTTTCAGTTGCCAACTCCACTCCATACATGTATATGGGAAGGTACAAGCTCCAACTCGGTTTTACAGTGAAAACGGCAGGCACTTAAAACCGGCCCTAGGAAACAGACTGAGAAACCAGAGTAAGGGTTTCTCCTGCAACCCCTTCCCTTTGTGCTGGATGAACGAACGTCTCTCCACATGCTCAGTTCTGAGAGATAAGTGTGTGTGAAAGCCGTCCTTCACCTAGCTTGAAGGGAACACAAAGTTTCTTTTCAGTTGCCAACTCCACTCCATACATATATATGGGGAGGTACAAGCTCCAACTCGGTTTTACAGTGAAAACGGCAGGCACTTAAAACCGGCCCTAGGAAACAGACTGAGAAACCAGAGTAAGGGTTTCTCCTGCAACCCCTTCCCTTTGTGCTGGATGAACGAACGTCTCTCCACATGCTCAGTTCTGAGAGATAAGTGTGTGTGAAAGCCGTCCTTCACCTAGCTTGAAGGGAACACAAAGTTTCTTTTCAGTTGCCAACTCCACTCCATACATATATATGGGGAGGTACAAGCTCCAACTCGGTTTTACAGTGAAAACGGCAGGCACTTCAAACCGGCACTAGGAAACAGACTGAGAATCCAGAGTAAGGGTTTCACCTGCAACCCGTTCCCTTTGTGCTGGATGAACGAACGTCTCTCCACATGCTCAGTTCTGAGAGATAAGTGTGTGTGAAAGCCGTCCTTCACGTAGCTTGAAGGGAACACAAAGTTTCTTTTCAGTTGCCAACTCCACTCCATACATATATATGGGGAGGTACAAGCTCCAACTCGGTTTTACAGTGAAAACGGCAGGCACTTCAAACCGGCACTAGGAAACAGACTGAGAAACCAGAGTAAGGGTTTCTCCTGCAACCCGTTCCCTTTGTGCTGGATGAACGAACGTCTCTCCACATGCTCAGTTCTGAGAGATAAGTGTGTGTGAAAGCCGTCATTCACCTAGCTTGAAGGGAACACAAAGTTTCTTTTCAGTTGCCAACTCCACTCCATACATATATATGGGGAGGTACAAGCTCCAACTCGGTTTTACAGTGAAAACGGCAGGCACTTCAAACCGGCACTAGGAAACAGACTGAGAAACCAGAGTAAGGGTTACTCCTGCAACCCGTTCCCTTTGTGCTGGATGAACGAACGTCTCTCCACATGCTCAGTTCTGAGAGATAAGTGTGTGTGAAAGCCGTCCTTCACGTAGCTTGAAGGGAACACAAAGTTTCTTTTCAGTTGCCAACTCCACTCCATACATATATATGGGGAGGTACAAGCTCCAACTCGGTTTTACAGTGAAAACGGCAGGCACTTCAAACCGGCACTAGGAAACAGACTGAGAAACCAGAGAAAGGGTTTCTCCTGCAACACGTTCCCTTTGTGCTGGATGAACGAACGTCTCTCCACATGCTCAGTTCTGAGAGATAAGTGTGTGTGAAAGCCGTCCTTCACCTAGCTTGAAGGGAACACAAAGTTTCTTTTCAGTTGCCAACTCCACTCCATACATGTATATGGGAAGGTACAAGCTCCAACTCGGTTTTACAGTGAAAACGGCAGGCACTTAAAACCGGCCCTAGGAAACAGACTGAGAAACCAGAGTAAGGGTTTCTCCTGCAACCCGTTCCCTTTGTGCTGGATGAACGAACGTCTCTCCACATGCTCAGTTCTGAGAGATAAGTGTGTGTGAAAGCCGTCCTTCACCTAGCTTGAAGGGAACACAAAGTTTCTTTTCAGTTGCCAACTCCACTCCATACATATATATGGGGAGGTACAAGCTCCAACTCGGTTTTACAGTGAAAACGGCAGGCACTTCAAACCGGCACTAGGAAACAGACTGAGAATCCAGAGTAAGGGTTTCACCTGCAACCCGTTCCCTTTGTGCTGGATGAACGAACGTCTCTCCACATGCTCAGTTCTGAGAGATAAGTGTGTGTGAAAGCCGTCCTTCACGTAGCTTGAAGGGAACACAAAGTTTCTTTTCAGTTGCCAACTCCACTCCATACATATATATGGGGAGGTACAAGCTCCAACTCGGTTTTACAGTGAAAACGGCAGGCACTTCAAACCGGCACTAGGAAAAAGACTGAGAAACCAGAGTAAGGGTTTCTCCTGCAACCCGTTCCCTTTGTGCTGGATGAACGAACGTCTCTCCACATGCTCAGTTCTGAGAGATAAGTGTGTGTGAAAGCCGTCCTTCACGTAGCTTGAAGGGAACACAAAGTTTCTTTTCAGTTGCCAACTCCACTCCATACATATATATGGGGAGGTACAAGCTCCAACTCGGTTTTACAGTGAAAACGGCAGGCACTTCAAACCGGCACTAGGAAACAGACTGAGAAACCAGAGTAAGGGTTTCTCCTGCAACCAGTTCCCTTTGTGCTGGATGAAAGAACGTCTCTCCACATGCTCAGTTCTGAGAGATAAGTGTGTGTGAAAGCCGTCCTTCACCTAGCTTGAAGGGAACACAAAGTTTCTTTTCAGTTGCCAACTCCACTCCATACATATATATGGGGAGGTACAAGCTCCAACTCGGTTTTACAGTGAAAACGGCAGGCACTTCAAACCGGCACTAGGAAACAGACTGAGAAACCAGAGTAAGGGTTTCTCCTGCAACCCGTTCCCTTTGTGCTGGATGAACGAACGTCTCTCCACATGCTCAGTTCTGAGAGATAAGTGTGTGTGAAAGCCGTCCTTCACCTAGCTTGAAGGGAACACAAAGTTTCTTTTCAGTTGCCAACTCCACTCCATACATATATATGGGGAGGTACAAGCTCCAACTCGGTTTTACAGTGAAAACGGCAGGCACTTCAAACCGGCACTAGGAAACCGACTGAGAAACCAGAGTAAGGGTTTCTCCTGCAACCCGTTCCCTTTGTGCTGTATCAACGAACGTCTCTCCACATGCTCAGTTCTGAGAGATAAGTGTGTGTGAAAGCCGTCCTTCACCTAACTTGAAGGGAACACAAAGTTTCTTTTCAGTTGCCAACTCCACTCCTTACATATATATGGGGAGGTACAAGCTCCAACTCGGTTTTACAGTGAAAACGGCAGGCACTTCACACCGGCACTAGGAAACAGACTGAGAAACCAGAGTAAGGGTTTCTCCTGCAACCCCTTCCCTTTGTGCTGGATGAACGAACGTCTCTCCACATGCTCAGTTCTGAGAGATAAGTGTGTGTGAAAGCCGTCCTTCACCTAGCTTGAAGGGAACACAAAGTTTCTTTTCAGTTGCCAACTCCACTCCATACATATATATGGGGAGGTACAAGCTCCAACTCGGTTTTACAGTGAAAACGGCAGGCACTTCAAACCGGCCCTAGGAAACAGACTGAGAAACCAGAGTAAGGGTTTCTCCTGCAACCCGTTCCCTTTGTGCAGGATGAACGGACGTCTCTCCACATGCTCAGTTCTGAGAGATAAGTGTGTGTGAAAGCCGTCCTTCACCTAGCTTGAAGGGAACACAAAGTTTCTTTTCAGTTGCCAACTCCACTCCATACATATATATGGGGAGGTACAAGCTCCAACTCGGTTTTACAGTGAAAACGGCAGGCACTTCAAACCGGCACTAAGAAACCGACTGAGAATCCAGAGTAAGGGTTTCACCTGCAACCCGTTCCCTTTGTGCTGGATGAACGAACGTCTCTCCACATGCTCAGTTCTGAGAGATAAGTGTGTGTGAAAGCCGTCCTTCACCTAGCTTGAAGGGAACACAAAGTTTCTTTTCAGTTGCCAACTCCACTCCATACATATATATGGGGAGGTACAAGCTCCAACTCGGTTTTACAGTGAAAACGGCAGGCACTTCAAACCGGCACTAGGAAACAGACTGAGAAACCAGAGTAAGGGTTTCTCCTGCAACCCGTTCCCTTTGTGCAGGATGAACGGACGTCTCTCCACATGCTCAGTTCTGAGAGATAAGTGTGTGTGAAAGCCGTCCTTCACCTAGCTTGAAGGGAACACAAAGTTTCTTTTCAGTTGCCAACTCCACTCCATACATATATATGGGGAGGTACAAGCTCCAACTCGGTTTTACAGTGAAAACGGCAGGCACTTCAAACCGGCACTAAGAAACCGACTGAGAATCCAGAGTAAGGGTTTCACCTGCAACCCGTTCCCTTTGTGCTGGATGAACGAACGTCTCTCCACATGCTCAGTTCTGAGAGATAAGTATGTGTTAAATCCGTCCTTCACGTAGCTTGAAGGGAACACAAAGTTTCTTTTCAGTTGCCAACTCCACTCCATACATATATATGGGGAGGTACAAGCTCCAACTCGGTTTTACAGTGAAAAAGGCAGGCACTTCAAACCGGCACTAGGAAAAAGACTGAGAAACCAGAGTAAGGGTTTCTCCTGCAACCCGTTCCCTTTGTGCTGGATGAACGAACGTCTCTCCACATGCTCAGTTCTGAGAGATAAGTGTGTGTGAAAGCCGTCCTTCACGTAGCTTGAAGGGAACACAAAGTTTCTTTTCAGTTGCAAACTCCACTCCATACATATATATGGGGAGGTACAAGCTCCAACTCGGTTTTACAGTGAAAACGGCAGGCACTTCAAACCGGCACTAGGAAACAGACTGAGAAACCAGAGTAAGGGTTTCTCCTGCAACCAGTTCCCTTTATGCTGGATGAAAGAACGTCTCTCCACATGCTCAGTTCTGAGAGATAAGTGTGTGTGAAAGCCGTCCTTCACCTAGCTTGAAGGGAACACAAAGTTTCTTTTCAGTTGCCAACTCCACTCCATACATATATATGGGGAGGTACAAGCTCCAACTCGGTTTTACAGTGAAAACGGCAGGCACTTCAAACCGGCACTAGGAAACAGACTGAGAAACCAGAGTAAGGGTTTCTTCTGCAACCCGTTCCCTTTGTGCAGGATGAACGGACGTCTCTCCACATGCTCAGTTCTGAGAGATAAGTGTGTGTGAAAGCCGTCCTTCACCTAGCTTGAAGGGAACACAAAGTTTCTTTTCAGTTGCCAACTCCACTCCATACATATATATGGGGAGGTACAAGCTCCAACTCGGTTTTACAGTGAAAACGGCAGGCACTTCAAACCGGCACTAAGAAACCGACTGAGAATCCAGAGTAAGGGTTTCACCTGCAAACCGTTCCCTTTGTGCTGGATGAACGAACGTCTCTCCACATGCTCAGTTCTGAGAGATAAGTGTGTGTGAAAGCCGTCCTTCACCTTGCTTGAAGGGAACACAAAGTTTCTTTTCATTTGCCAACTCCACTCCATACATATATATGGGGAGGTAGAAGCTCAACTCGGTTTTACAGTGAAAACGGCAGGCACTTCAAACCGGCACTAGGAAACAGACTGAGAAACCAGAGTAAGGGTTTCTCCTGCAACCCTTTCCCTTTGTGCTGGATGAACGAACGTCTCTCCACATGCTCAGTTCTGAGAGATAAGTGTGTGTGAAAGCCGTCCTTCACGTAGCTTGAAGGGAACACAAAGTTTCTTTTCAGTTGCCAACTCCACTCCATACATATATATGGGGAAGTACAAGCTCCAACTCGGTTTTACAGTGAAAACGGCAGGCACTTCAAACCGGCACTAGGAAACAGACTGAGAAACCAGAGTAAGGGTTTCTCCTGCAACCCGTTCCCTTTGTGCTGGATGAACGAACGTCTCTCCACATGCTCAGTTCTGAGAGATAAGTGTGTGTGAAAGCCGTCCTTCACGTAGCTTGAAGGGAACACAAAGTTTCTTTTCAGTTGCCAACTCCACTCCATACATATATATGGGGAGGTACAAGCTCCAACTCGGTTTTACAGTGAAAACGGCAGGCACTTCAAACCGGCACTAGGAAACAGACTGAGAAACCAGAGTAAGGGTTTCTCCTGCAACCAGTTCCCTTTGTGCTGGATGAAAGAACGTCTCTCCACATGCTCAGTTCTGAGAGATAAGTGTGTGTGAAAGCCGTCCTTCACCTAGCTTGAAGGGAACACAAAGTTTCTTTTCAGTTGCCAACTCCACTCCATACATATATATGGGGAGGTAAAGCTCCAACTCGGTTTTACAGTGAAAACGGCAGGCACTTCAAACCGGCACTAGGAAACCGACTGAGAAACCAGAGTAAGGGTTTCTCCTGCAAACCGTTCCCTTTGTGCTGGATGAACGAACGTCTCTCCACATGCTCAGTTCTGAGAGATAAGTGTGTGTGAAAGCCGTCCTTCACCTAGCTTGAAGGGAACACAAAGTTTCTTTTCAGTTGCCAACTTCACTCCATACATATATATGGGGATTTACAAGCTCCAACTCGGTTTTACAGTGAAAACGGCAGGCACTTCAAACCGGCCCTAGGAAACAGACTGAGAAACCAGTGTAAGGGTTTCTCCTGCAACCCGTTCCCTTTGTGCAGGATGAACGAACGTCTATCCACATGCTCAGTTCTGAGAGATAAGTGTGTGTGAAAGCCGTCCTTCACCTAGCTTGAAGGGAACACAAAGTTTCTTTTCAGTTGCCAACTCCACTCCATACATATATATGGGGAGGTACAAGCTCCAACTCGGTTTTACAGTGAAAACGGCAGGCACTTCAAACCGGCACTAGGAAACAGACTGAGAAACCAGAGTAAGGGTTTCTCCTGCAACCCGTTCCCTTTGTGCTGGATGAACGAACGTCTCTCCACATGCTCAGTTCTGAGAGATAAGTGTGTGTGAAAGCCGTCCTTCACCTAGGTTGAAGGGAACACAAAGTTTCTTTTCAGTTGCCAACTCCACTCCATACATATATATGGGGAGGTACAAGCTCCAACTCGGTTTTACAGTGAAAACGGCAGGCACTTCAAACCGGCCCTAGGAAACAGACTGAGAAACCAGAGTAAGGGTTTCTCCTGCAACCCGTTCCCTTTGTGCTGGATGAACGAACGTCTCTCCACATGCTCAGTTCTGAGAGATAAGTGTGTGTGAAAGCCGTCCTTCACCTAGCTTGAAGGGAACACAAAGTTTCTTTTCAGTTGCCAACCCCACTCCATACATATATATGGGGAGGTACAAGCTCCAACTCGCTTTTACAGTGAAAACGGCAGGCACTTCATACCGGCACTAGGAAACAGACTGAGAAACCAGAGTAAGGGTTTCTCCTGCAACCCGTTCCCTTTGTGCTGGATGAACGAACGTCTCTCCACATGCTCAGTTCTGAGAGATAAGTGTGTGAAAGCCGTCCTTCACCTAGCTTGAAGGGAACACAAAGTTTCTTTTCAGTTGCCAACTCCACTCCATACATATATATGGGGAGGTACAAGCTCCAACTCGGTTTTACAGTGAAAAAGGCAGGCACTTCAAACCGGCACTAGGAAACAGACTGAGAAACCAGAGTAAAGGTTTCTCCTGCAACCCGTTCCCTTTGTGCTGGATGAACGAACGTCTCTCCACATGCTAAGTTCTAAGAGATAAGTGTGTGTGAAAGCCGTCCTTCACCTAGCTTGAAGGGAACACAAAGTTTCTTTTCAGTTGCCAACTCCACTCCATACATATATATGGGGAGGTACAAGCTCCAACTCGGTTTTACAGTGAAAACGGCAGGCACTTCAAACCGGCACTAGGAAACAGACTGAGAAAACAGAGTAATGGTTTCTCCTGCAACCCGTTCCCTTTGTGCTGGATGAACGAACGTCTCTCCACATGCTCAGTTCTGAGAGATAAGTGTGTGTGAAAGCCGTCCTTCACCTAGCTTGAAGGGAACACAAAGTTTCTTTTCAGTTGCCAACTCCACACCATACATATATATGCGGAGGTACAAGCTCCAACTCGGTTTTACAGTGAAAACGGCAGGCACTTCAAACCGGCACTAGGAAACAGACTGAGAAACCAGAGTAAGGGTTTCTCCTGCAACCCGTTCCCTTTGTGCTGGATGAACGAACGTCTCTCCACATGCTCAGTTCTGAGAGATAAGTGTGTGTGAAAGCCGTCCTTCACCTTGCTTGAAGGGAACACAAAGTTTCTTTTCAGTTGCCAACTCCACTCCATACATATATATGGGGAGGTACAAGCTCCAACTCGGTTTTACAGTGAAAACGGCAGGCACTTCAAACCGGCACTAGGAAACAGACTGAGAAACAAGAGAAATGGTTTCTCCTGCAAAACGTTCCCTTTGTGCTGGATGAACGAACGTCTCTCCACATGCTCAGTTCTGAGAGATAAGTGTGTGTGAAAGCTGTCCTTCAGTTAGCTTGAAGGGAACACAAAGTTTCTTTTCAGTTGCCAACTCCACTCCATACATGTATATGGGGAGGTACAAGCTCCAACTCGGTTTTACAGTGAAAACGGCAGGCACTTCAAACCGGCCCTAGGAAACAGACTGAGAAACCAGAGTAAGGGTTTCTCCTGCAACCCGTTCCCTTTGTGCTGGATGAACGAACGTCTCTCCACATGCTCAGTTCAGTTCTGAGAGATAAGTGTGTGTGAAAGCCGTCCTTCACCTAGCTTGAAGGCAACACAAAGTTTCTTTTCAGTTGCCAACTCCACTCCATACATATATATGGGGAGGTACAAGCTCCAACTCGGTTTTACAGTGAAAACGGCAGGCACTTCAAACCGGCACTAGGAAACAGACTGAGAAACCAGAGTAAGGGTTTCTCCTGCAACCCGTTCCCTTTGTGCTGGATGAACGAACGTCTCTCCACATGCCCAGTTCTGAGAGATAAGTGTGTGTGAAAGCCGTCCTTCACCTAGCTTGAAGGGAACACAAAGTTTCTTTTCAGTTGCCAACTCCACTCCATACATATATATGGGGAGGTACAAGCTCCAACTCGGTTTTACAGTGAAAACGGCAGGCACTTCAAACCGGCCCTAGGAAACAGACTGAGAAACCAGAGTAAGGGTTTCTCCTGCAACCCGTTCCCTTTGTGCAGGATGAACGAACGTCTCTCCACATGCTCAGTTCTGAGAGATAAGTGTGTGTGAAAGCCGTCCTTCACCTAGCTTGAAGGGAACACAAAGTTTCTTTTCAGTTGCCAACTCCACTCCATACATATATATGGGGAGGTACAAGCTCCAACTCGGTTTTACAGTGAAAACGGCAGGCACTTCAAACCGGCACTAAGAAACCGACTGAGAATCCAGAGTAAGGGTTTCACCTGCAACCCGTTCCCTTTGTGCTGGATGAACGAACGTCTCTCCACATGCTCAGTTCTGAGAGATAAGTGTGTGTGAAAGCCTTCCTTCACCTAGCTTGAAGGGAACACAAAGTTTCTTTTCAGTTGCCAAATCCACTCCATACATATATATGGGGAGGTACAAGCTCCAACTCGGTTTTACAGTGAAAACGGCAGGCACTTCAAACCGGCCCTAGGAAACAGACTGAGAAACCAGTGTAAGGGTTTCTCCTGCAACCCGTTCCCTTTGTGCAGGATGAACGAACGTCTCTCCACATGCTCAGTTCTGAGAGATAAGTGTGTGTGAAAGCCGTCCTTCACCTAGATTGAAGGGAACACAAAGTTTCTTTTCAGTTGCCAACTCCACTCCATACATATATATGGGGAGGTACAAGTTCCAACTCGGTTTTACAGTGAAAACGGCAGGCACTTCAAACCGGCACTAGGAAACAGACTGAGAAACCAGAGTAAGGGTTTCTCCTGCAACCCGTTCCCTTTGTGCTGGATGAACGAACGTCTCTCCACATGCTCAGTTCTGAGAGATAAGTGTGTGTGAAAGCCGTCCTTCACCTACCTTGAAGGGAACACAAAGTTTCTTTTCAGTTGCCAACTCCACTCCATACATATATATGGGGAGGTACAAGCTCCAACTCGGTTTTACAGTGAAAACGGCAGGCACTTCAAACCGGCACTAGGAAACAGACTGAGAAACCAGAGTAAGGGTTTCTCCTGCAACCCGTTCCCTTTGTGCTGGATGAACGAACGTCTCTCCACATGCTCAGTTCTGAGAGATAAGTGTGTGTGAAAGCCGTCCTTCACCTAGCTTGAAGGGAACACAAAGTTTCTTTTCAGTTGCCAACCCCACTCCATACATATATATGGGGAGGTACAAGCTCCAACTCGGTTTTACAGTGAAAACGGCAGGCACTTCATACCGGCACTAGGAAACAGACTGAGAAACCAGAGTAAGGGTTTCTCCTGCAACCCGTTCCCTTTGTGCTGGATGAACGAACGTCTCTCCACATGCTCAGTTCTGAGAGATAAGTGTGTGTGAGAGCCGTCCTTCACCTAGCTTGAAGGGAACACAAAGTTTCTTTTCAGTTGCCAACTCCACTCCATACATATATATGGGGAGGTACAAGCTCCAACTCGGTTTTACAGTGAAAACGGCAGGCACTTCAAACCGGCACTAGGAAACAGACTGAGAAACCAGAGAAAGGGTTTCTCCTGCAAAACGTTCCCGTTGTGCTGGATGAACGAACGTCTCTCCACATGCTCAGTTCTGAGAGATAGGTGTGTGTGAAAGCTGTCCTTCACCTAGCTTGAAGGGAACACAAAGTTTCTTTTCAGTTGCCAACTCCACTCCATACATGTATATGGGGAGGTACAAGCTCCAACTCGGTTTTACAGTGAAAACGGCAGGCACTTCAAACCGGCCCTAGGAAACAGACTGAGAAACCAGAGTAAGGGTTTCTCCTGCAACCCGTTCCCTTTGTGCTGGATGAACAAACGTCTCTCCACATGCTCAGTTCAGTTCTGAGAGATAAGTGTGTGTGAAAGCCGTCCTTCACCTAGCTTGAAGGCAACACAAAGTTTCTTTTCAGTTGCCAACTCCACTCCATACATATATATGGGGAGGTACAAGCTCCAACTCGGTTTTACAGTGAAAACGGCAGGCACTTCAAACCGGCACTAGGAAACAGACTGAGAAACCAGAGAAAGGGTTTCTCCTGCAAAACGTTCCCGTTGTGCTGGATGAACGAACGTCTCTCCACATGCTCAGTTCTGAGAGATAGGTGTGTGTGAAAGCTGTCCTTCACCTAGCTTGAAGGGAACACAAAGTTTCTTTTCAGTTGCCAACTCCACTCCATACATGTATATGGGGAGGTACAAGCTCCAACTCGGTTTTACAGTGAAAACGGCAGGCACTTCAAACCGGCCCTAGGAAACAGACTGAGAAACCAGAGTAAGGGTTTCTCCTGCAACCCGTTCCCTTTGTGCTGGATGAACAAACGTCTCTCCACATGCTCAGTTCAGTTCTGAGAGATAAGTGTGTGTGAAAGCCGTCCTTCACCTAGCTTGAAGGCAACACAAAGTTTCTTTTCAGTTGCCAACTCCACTCCATACATATATATGGGGAGGTACAAGCTCCAACTCGGTTTTACAGTGAAAACGGCAGGCACTTCAAACCGGCACTAGGAAACAGACTGAGAAACCAGAGTAAGGGTTTCTCCTGCAACCCGTTCCCTTTGTGCTGGATGAACGAACGTCTCTCCACATGCCCAGTTCTGAGAGATAAGTGTGTGTGAAAGCCGTCCTTCACCTAGCTTGAAGGGAACACAAAGTTTCTTTTCAATTGAAAACTCCACTCCATACATATATATGGGGAGGTACAAGCTCCAACTCGGTTTTACAGTGAAAACGGCAGGCACTTCAAACCGGCCCTAGGAAACAGACTGAGAAACCAGAGTTAGGGTTTCTCCTGCAACCCGTTCCCTTTGTGCTGGATGAACGAACGTCTCTCCACATGCTCAGTTCTGAGGGATAAGTGTGTGTGAAAGCCGTCCTTCACCTAGCTTGAAGGGAACACAAAGTTTCTTTTCAGTTGCCAACTCCACTCCATACATATATATGGGGAGGTAGAAGCTCCAACTCGGTTTTACAGTGAAAACGGCAGGCACTTCATACCGGCACTAAGAAACCGACTGAGAATCCAGAGTAAGGGTTTCACCTGCAACCCGTTCCCTTTGTGCTGGATGAACGAACGTCTCTCCACATGCTCAGTTCTGAGAGATAAGTGTGTGTGAAAGCCGTCCTTCACCTAGCTTGAAGGGAACACAAAGTTTCTTTTCAGTTGCCAACTCCACTCCATACATATATATGGGGAGGTACAAGCTCCAACTCGGTTTTACAGTGAAAACGGCAGGCACTTCAAACCGGCACTAGGAAACAGACTGAGAAACCAGAGTAAGGGTTTCTCCTGCCACCCGTTCCCTTTGTGCTGGATGAACGAACGTCTCTCCACATGCTCAGTTCTGAGAGATAAGTGTGTGTGAAAGCCGTCCTTCACCTAGCTTGAAGGGAACACAAATTTTCTTTTCAGTTGCCAACTCCACTCCATACATATATATGGGGAGGTACAAGCTCCAACTCGGTTTTACAGTGAAAACGGCAGGCACTTCAAACCGGCACTAGGAAACAGACTGAGAAACCAGAGTAAGGGTTTCTCCTGCAACCCGTTCCCTTTGTGCTGGATGAACGAACGTCTCTCCACATGCTCAGTTCTGAGAGATAAGTGTGTGTGAAAGCCGTCCTTCACCTAGCTTGAAGGGAACACAAAGTTTCTTTTCAGTTGCCAACTCCACTCCATACATATATATGGGGAGGTACAAGCTCCAACTCGGTTTTACAGTGAAAACGGCAGGCACTTCAAACCGGCACTAGGAAACCGACTGAGAAACCAGAGTAAGGGTTTCTCCTGCAACCAGTTCCCTTTGTGCTGGATGAACGAACGTCTCTCCACATGCTCAGTTCTGAGAGATAAGTGTGTGTGAAAGCCGTCCTTCACCTAGTTTGAAGGGAACACAAAGTTTCTTTTCAGTTGCCAACTACACTCCATACATATATATGGGGAGGTACAAGCTCCAACTCGGTTTTACAGTGAAAACGGCAGGCACTTCAAACCGGTACTAGGAAACAGACTGAGAAACCAGAGTAATGGTTTCCCTGCAACCGGTTCCATTTGTGCTGGATGAACGAACGTCTCTCCACATGCTCAGTTCTGAGAGATAAGTGTGTGTGAAAGCCGTCCTTCACCTAGCTTGAAGGGAACACAAAGTTTCTTTTCAGTTGCCAACTCCACTCCATACATATATATTCGAAGGTACAAACTCCAACTCGGTTTTACAGTGAAAACGGCAGGCACTTCAAACCGGCACTAGGAAACAGACTGAGAAACCAGAGTAAGGGTTTCTCCTGCAACCCGTTCCCTTTGTGCTGGATGAACGAACGTCTCTCCACATGCTCAGTTCTGAGAGATAAGTGTGTGTGAAAGCCGTCCTTCACCTAGCTTGAAGGGAACACAAAGTTTCTTTTCAGTTGCCAACTCCACTCCATACATATATATGGGGAGGTACAAGCTCCAACTCGGTTTTACAGTGAAAACGGCAGGCACTTCAAACCGGCACTAGGAAACAGACTGAGAAACCAGAGTAAGGGTTTCTCCTGCAACCCGTTCCCTTTGTGCTGGATGAACGAACGTCTCTCCACATGCTCAGTTCTGAGAGATAAGTGTGTGTGAAAGCCGTCCTTCACGTAGCTTGAAGGGAACACAAAGTTTCTTTTCAGTTGCCAACTCCACTCCATACATATATATGGGGAGGTACAAGCTCCAACTCGGTTTTACAGTGAAAACGGCAGGCACTTCAAACCGGCACTAGGAAACAGACTGAGAAACCAGAGAAAAGGTTTCTCCTGCAACACGTTCCCTTTGTGCTGGATGAACGAACGTCTCTCCACATGCTCAGTTCTGAGAGATAAGTGTGTGTGAAAGCCGTACTTCACCTAGCTTGAAGGGAACACAAAGTTTCTTTTCAGTTGCCAACTCCACTCCATACATGTATATGGGGAGGTACAAGCTCCAACTCGGTTTTACAGTGAAAACGGCAGGCACTTAAAACCGGCCCTAGGAAACAGACTGAGAAACCAGAGTAAGGGTTTCTCCTGCAACCCGTTCCCTTTGTGCTGGATGAACGAACGTCTCTCCACATGCTCAGTTCTGAGAGATAAGTGTGTGTGAAAGCCGTCCTTCACCTAGCTTGAAGGGAACACAAAGTTTCTTTTCAGTTGCCAACTCCACTCCATACATATATATGGGGAGGTACAAGCTCCAACTCGGTTTTACAGTGAAAACGGCAGGCACTTCAAACCGGCACTAGGAAACAGACTGAGAAACCAGAGTAAGGGTTTCTCCTGCAACCCGTTCCCTTTGTGCTGGATGAACGAACGTCTCTCCACATGCCCAGTTCTGAGAGATAAGTGTGTGTGAAAGCCGTCCTTCACCTAGCTTGAAGGGAACACAAAGTTTCTTTTCAGTTGCCAACTCCACTCCATACATATATATGGGGAGGTACAAGCTCCAACTCGGTTTTACAGTGAAAACGGCAGGCACTTCAAACCGGCACTAGGAAACAGACTGAGAAACCAGAGAAAGGGTTTCTCCTGCAACACGTTCCCTTTGTGCTGGATGAACGAACGTCTCTCCACATGCTCATTTCTGAGAGATAAGTGTGTGTGAAAGCCGTACTTCACCTAGCTTGAAGGGAACACAAAGTTTCTTTTCAGTTGCCAACTCCACTCCATACATGTATATGGGGAGGTACAAGCTCCAACTCGGTTTTACAGTGAAAACGGCAGGCACTTCAAACCGGCCCTAGGAAACAGACTGAGAAACCAGAGTAAGGGTTTCTCCTGCAACCCGTTCCCTTTGTGCTGGATGAACGAACGTCTCTCCACATGCTCAGTTCTGAGAGATAAGTGTGTGTGAAAGCCGTCCTTCACCTAGCTTGAAGGGAACACAAAGTTTCTTTTCAGTTGCCAACTCCACTCCATACATATATATAGGGAGGTACAAGCTCCAACTCGGTTTTACAGTGAAAACGGCAGGCACTTCAAACCGGCACTAGGAAACAGACTGAGAAACCAGAGTAAGGGTTTCTCCTGCAACCCGTTCCCTTTGTGCTGGATGAACGAACGTCTCTCCACATGCCCAGTTCTGAGAGATAAGTGTGTGTGAAAGCCGTCCTTCACCTAGCTTGAAGGGAACACAAAGTTTCTTTTCAGTTGCCAACTCCACTCCATACATATATATGGGGAGGTACAAGCTCCAACTCGGTTTTACAGTGAAAACGGCAGGCACTTCAAACCGGCCCTAGGAAACAGACTGAGAAACCAGAGTAAGGGTTTCTCCTGCAACCCGTTCCATTTGTGCAGGATGAACGAACGTCTCTCCACATGCTCAGTTCTGAGAGATAAGTGTGTGTGAAAGCCGTCCTTCACCTAGCTTGAAGGGAACACAAAGTTTCTTTTCAGTTGCCAACTCCACTCCATACATATATATGGGGAGGTACAAGCTCCAACTCGGTTTTACAGTGAAAACGGCAGGCACTTCAAACCGGCACTAGGAAACAGACTGAGAAACCAGAGTAAGGGTTACTCCTGCAACCCGTTCCCTTTGTGCTGGATGAACGAACGTCTCTCCACATGCTCAGTTCTGAGAGATAAGTGTGTGTGAAAGCCGTCCTTCACCTAGCTTGAAGGGAACACAAAGTTTCTTTTCAGTTGCCAACTCCACTCCATACATATATATGGGGAGGTACAAGCTCCAACTCGGTTTTACAGTGAAAACGGCAGGCACTTCAAACCGGCACTAGGAAACAGACTGAGAAACCAGAGAAAGGGTTTCTCCTGCAACCCGTTCCCTTTGTGCTGGATGAACGAACGTCTCTCCACATGCTCAGTTCTGAGAGATAAGTGTGTGTGAAAGCCGTCCTTCACCTAGCTTGAAGGGAACACAAAGTTTCTTTTCAGTTGCCAACTCCACTCCATACATGTATATGGGGAGGTACAAGCTCCAACTCGGTTTTACAGTGAAAACGGCAGGCACTTCAAACCGGCCCTAGGAAACAGTCTGAGAAACCAGAGTAAGGGTTTCTCCTGCAACCCGTTCCCTTTGTGCTGGATGAACGAACGTCTCTCCACATGCTCAGTTCTGAGAGATAAGTGTGTGTGAAAGCCGTCCTTCACCTAGCTTGAAGGGAACACAAAGTTTCTTTTCAGTTGCCAACTCCACTCCATACATATATATGGGGAGGTACAAGCTCCAACTCGGTTTTACAGTGAAAACGGCAGGCACTTCAAACCGGCACTAGGAAACAGACTGAGAAACCAGAGTAAGGGTTTCTCCTGCAACCCGTTCCCTTTGTGCTGGATGAACGAACGTCTCTCCACATGCCCAGTTCTGAGAGATAAGTGTGTGTGAAAGCCGTCCTTCACCTAGCTTGAAGGGAACACAAAGTTTCTTTTCAGTTGCCAACTCCACTCCATACATATATATGGGGAGGTACAAGCTCCAACTCGGTTTTACAGTGAAAACGGCAGGCACATCAAACCGGCCCTAGGAAACAGACTGAGAAACCAGAGTAAGGGTTTCTCCTGCAACCCGTTCCCTTTGTGCTGGATGAACGAACGTCTCTCCACATGCTCAGTTCTGAGAGATAAGTGTGTGTGAAAGCCGTCCTTCACCTAGCTTGAAGGGAACACAAAGTTTCTTTTCAGTTGCCAACTCCACTCCATACAAATATATGGGGAGGTACAAGCTCCAACTCGGTTTTACAGTGAAAACGGCAGGCACTTCAAACCGGCACTAGGAAACAGACTGAGAAACCAGAGTAAGGGTTTCTCCTGCAACCCGTTCCCATTGTGCTGGATGAACGAACGTCTCTCCACATGCTCAGTTCTGAGAGATAAGTGTGTGTGAAAGCCGTCCTTCACCTAGCTTGAAGGGAACACAAAGTTTCTTTTCAGTTGTCAACTCCAATCCATACATATATATGGGGAGGTACAAGCTCCAACTCGGTTTTACAGTGAAAACGGCAGGCACTTCAAACCCGCACTAGGAAACAGACTGAGAAACCAGAGTAAGGGTTTCTCCTGCAACCCGTTCCCTTTGTGCTGGATGAACGAACGTCTCTCCACATGCTCAGTTCTGAGAGATAAGTGTGTGTGAAAGCCGTCCTTCACCTAGCTTGAAGGGAACACAAAGTTTCTTTTCAGTTGCCAACTCCACTCCATACATATATATGGGGAGGTACAAGCTCCAACTCGGTTTTACAGTGAAAACGGCAGGCACTTCAAACCGGCACTAGGAAACAGACTGAGAAACCAGAGAAAGGGTTTCTCCTGCAACACGTTCCCTTTGTGCTGGATGAACGAACGTCTCTCCACATGCTCATTTCTGAGAGATAAGTGTGTGTGAAAGCCGTACTTCACCTAGCTTGAAGGGAACACAAAGTTTCTTTTCAGTTGCCAACTCCACTCCATACATGTATATGGGGAGGTACAAGCTCCAACTCGGTTTTACAGTGAAAACGGCAGGCACTTAAAACCGGCCCTAGGAAACAGACTGAGAAACCAGAGTAAGGGTTTCTCCTGCAACCCGTTCCCTTTGTGCTGGATGAACGAACGTCTCTCCACATGCTCAGTTCTGAGAGATAAGTGTGTGTGAAAGCCGTCCTTCACCTAGCTTGAAGGGAACACAAAGTTTCTTTTCAGTTGCCAACTCCACTCCATACATATATATGGGGAGGTACAAGCTCCAACTCGGTTTTACAGTGAAAACGGCAGGCACTTCAAACCGGCACTAGGAAACAGACTGAGAAACCAGAGTAAGGGTTTCTCCTGCAACCCGTTCCCTTTGTGCTGGATGAACGAACGTCTCTCCACATGCCCAGTTCTGAGAGATAAGTGTGTGTGAAAGCCGTCCTTCACCTAGCTTGAAGGGAACACAAAGTTTCTTTTCAGTTGCCAACTCCACTCCATACATATATATGGGGAGGTACAAGCTCCAACTCGGTTTTACAGTGAAAACGGCAGGCACTTCAAACCGGCACTAGGAAACAGACTGAGAAACCAGAGAAAGGGTTTCTCCTGCAACACGTTCCCTTTGTGCTGGATGAACGAACGTCTCTCCACATGCTCATTTCTGAGAGATAAGTGTGTGTGAAAGCCGTACTTCACCTAGCTTGAAGGGAACACAAAGTTTCTTTTCAGTTGCCAACTCCACTCCATACATGTATATGGGGAGGTACAAGCTCCAACTCGGTTTTACAGTGAAAACGGCAGGCACTTAAAACCGGCATTAGGAATCAGACTGAGAAACCAGAGTAAGGGTTTCTCCTGCAACCCGTTCCCTTTGTGCTGGATGAACGAACGTCTCTCCACATGCTCAGTTCTGAGAGATAAGTGTGTGTGAAAGCCGTCCTTCACCTAGCTTGAAGGGAACACAAAGTTTCTTTTCAGTTGCCAACTCCACTCCATACATATATATGGGGAGGTACAAGCTCCAACTCGGTTTTACAGTGAAAACGGCAGGCACTTCAAACCGGCACTAGGAAACAGACTGAGAAACCAGAGTAAGGGTTTCTCCTGCAAACCGTTCCCTTTGTGCTGGATGAACGAACGTCTCTCCACATGCCCAGTTCTGAGAGATAAGTGTGTGTGAAAGCCGTCCTTCACCTAGCTTGAAGGGAACACAAAGTTTCTTTTCAGTTGCCAACTCCACTCCATACATATATATGGGGAGGTACAAGCTCCAACTCGGTTTTACAGTGAAAACGGCAGGCACTTCAAACCGGCCCTAGGAAACAGACTGAGAAACCAGAGTAAGGGTTTCTCCTGCAACCCGTTCCCTTTGTGCAGGATGAACGAACGTCTCTCCACATGCTCAGTTCTGAGAGATAAGTGTGTGTGAAAGCCGTCCTTCACCTAGCTTGAAGGGAACACAAAGTTTCTTTTCAGTTGCCAACTCCACTCCATACATATATATGGGGAGGTACAAGCTCCAACTCGGTTTTACAGTGAAAACGGCAGGCACTTCAAACCGGCACTAGGAAACAGACTGAGAAACCAGAGTAAGGGTTACTCCTGCAACCCGTTCCCTTTGTGCTGGATGAACGAACGTCTCTCCACATGCTCAGTTCTGAGAGATAATTGTGTGTGAAAGCCGTCCTTCACCTAGCTTGAAGGGAACACAAAGTTTCTTTTCAGTTGCCAACTCCACTCCATACATATATATGGGGAGGTACAAGCTCCAACTCGGTTTTACAGTGAAAACGGCAGGCACTTCAAACCGGCACTAGGAAACAGACTGAGAAACCAGAGAAAGGGTTTCTCCTGCAACCCGTTCCCTTTGTGCTGGATGAACGAACGTCTCTCCACATGCTCAGTTCTGAGAGATAAGTGTGTGTGAAAGCCGTCCTTCACCTAGCTTGAAGGGAACACAAAGTTTCTTTTCAGTTGCCAACTCCACTCCATACATGTATATGGGGAGGTACAAGCTCCAACTCGGTTTTACAGTGAAAACGGCAGGCACTTCAAACCGGCCCTAGGAAACAGACTGAGAAACCAGAGTAAGGGTTTCTCCTGCAACCCGTTCCCTTTGTGCTGGATGAACGAACGTCTCTCCACATGCTCAGTTCTGAGAGATAAGTGTGTGTGAAAGCCGTCCTTCACCTAGCTTGAAGGGAACACAAAGTTTCTTTTCAGTTGCCAACTCCACTCCATACATATATATGGGGAGGTACAAGCTCCAACTCGGTTTTACAGTGAAAACGGCAGGCACTTCAAACCGGCACTAGGAAACAGACTGAGAAACCAGAGTAAGGGTTTCTCCTGCAACCCGTTCCCTTTGTGCTGGATGAACGAACGTCTCTCCACATGCTCAGTTCTGAGAGATAAGTGTGTGTGAAAGCCGTCCTTCACCTAGCTTGAAGGGAACACAAAGTTTCTTTTCAGTTGCCAACTCCACTCCATACATATATATGGGGAGGTACAAGCTCCAACTCGGTTTTACAGTGAAAACGGCAGGCACTTCAAACCGGCACTAGGAAACAGACTGAGAAACCAGAGAAAGGGTTTCTCCTGCAACCCGTTCCCTTTGTGCTGGATGAACGAACGTCTCTCCACATGCTCAGTTCTGAGAGATAAGTGTGTGTGAAAGCCGTCCTTCACCTAGCTTGAAGGGAACACAAAGTTTCTTTTCAGTTGCCAACTCCACTCCATACATATATATGGGGAGGTACAAGCTCCAACTCGGTTTTACAGTGAAAACGGCAGGCACTTCAAACCGGCACTAGGAAACAGACTGAGAAACCAGAGAAAGGGTTTCTCCTGCAACACGTTCCCTTTGTGCTGGATGAACGAACGTCTCTCCACATGCTCATTTCTGAGAGATAAGTGTGTGTGAAAGCCGTACTTCACCTAGCTTGAAGGGAACACAAAGTTTCTTTTCAGTTGCCAACTCCACTCCATACATGTATATGGGGAGGTACAAGCTCCAACTCGGTTTTACAGTGAAAACGGCAGGCACTTAAAACCGGCCCTAGGAAACAGACTGAGAAACCAGAGTAAGGGTTTCTCCTGCAACCCGTTCCCTTTGTGCTGGATGAACGAACGTCTCTCCACATGCTCAGTTCTGAGAGATAAGTGTGTGTGAAAGCCGTCCTTCACCTAGCTTGAAGGGAACACAAAGTTTCTTTTCAGTTGCCAACTCCACTCCATACATATATATGGGGAGGTACAAGCTCCAACTCGGTTTTACAGTGAAAACGGCAGGCACTTCAAACCGGCACTAGGAAACAGACTGAGAAACCAGAGTAAGGGTTTCTCCTGCAACCCGTTCCCTTTGTGCTGGATGAACGAACGTCTCTCCACATGCCCAGTTCTGAGAGATAAGTGTGTGTGAAAGCCGTCCTTCACCTAGCTTGAAGGGAACACAAAGTTTCTTTTTAGTTGCCAACTCCACTCCATACATATATATGGGGAGGTACAAGCTCCAACTCGGTTTTACAGTGAAAACGGCAGGCACTTCAAACCGGCACTAGGAAACAGACTGAGAAACCAGAGAAAGGGTTTCTCCTGCAACACGTTCCCTTTGTGCTGGATGAACGAACGTCTCTCCACATGCTCATTTCTGAGAGATAAGTGTGTGTGAAAGCCGTACTTCACCTAGCTTGAAGGGAACACAAAGTTTCTTTTCAGTTGCCAACTCCACTCCATACATGTATATGGGGAGGTACAAGCTCCAACTCGGTTTTACAGTGAAAACGGCAGGCACTTCAAACCGGCCCTAGGAAACAGACTGAGAAGCCAGAGTAAGGGTTTCTCCTGCAACCCGTTCCCTTTGTGCTGGATGAACGAACGTCTCTCCACATGCTCAGTTCTGAGAGATAAGTGTGTGTGAAAGCCGTCCTTCACCTAGCTTGAAGGGAACACAAAGTTTCTTTTCAGTTGCCAACTCCACTCCATACATATATATGGGGAGGTACAAGCTCCAACTCGGTTTTACAGTGAAAACGGCAGGCACTTCAAACCGGCACTAGGAAACCGACTGAGAAACCAGAGTAAGGGTTTCTCCTGCAACCCGTTCCCTTTGTGCTGGATGAACGAACGTCTCTCCACATGCCAAGTTCTGAGAGATAAGTGTGTGTGAAAGCCGTCCTTCACCTAGCTTGAAGGGAACACAAAGTTTCTTTTCAGTTGCCAACTCCACTCCATACATATATATGGGGAGGTACAAGCTCCAACTCGGTTTTACAGTGAAAACGGCAGGCACTTCAAACCGGCACTAGGAAACAGACTGAGAAACCAGAGTAAGGGTTTCTCCTGCAACCCGTTCCCTTTGTGCAGGATGAACGAACGTCTCTCCACATGCTCAGTTCTGAGAGATAAGTGTGTGTGAAAGCCGTCCTTCACCTAGCTTGAAGGGAACACAAAGTTTCTTTTCAGTTGCCAACTCCACTCCATACATATATATGGGGAGGTACAAGCTCCAACTCGGTTTTACAGTGAAAACGGCAGGCACTTCAAACCGGCACTAGGAAACAGACTGAGAAACCAGAGTAAGGGTTACTCCTGCAACCCGTTCCCTTTGTGCTGGATGAACGAACGTCTCTCCACATGCTCAGTTCTGAGAGATAAGTGTGTGTGAAAGCCGTCCTTCACCTAGCTTGAAGGGAACACAAAGTTTCTTTTCAGTTGCCAACTCCACTCCATACATATATATGGGGAGGTACAAGCTCCAACTCGGTTTTACAGTGAAAACTGCAGGCACTTCAAACCGGCACTAGGAAACAGACTGAGAAACCAGAGAAAGGGTTTCTCCTGCAACCCGTTCCCTTTGTGCTGGATGAACGAACGTCTCTCCACATGCTCAGTTCTGAGAGATAAGTGTGTGTGAAAGCCGTCCTTCACCTAACTTGAAGGGAACACAAAGTTTCTTTTCAGTTGCCAACTCCACTCCATACATGTATATGGGGAGGTACAAGCTCCAACTCGGTTTTACAGTGAAAACGGCAGGCACTTCAAACCGGCCCTAGGAAACAGTCTGAGAAACCAGAGTAAGGGTTTCTCCTGCAACCCGTTCCCTTTGTGCTGGATGAACGAACGTCTCTCCACATGCTCAGTTCTGAGAGATAAGTGTGTGTGAAAGCCGTCCTTCACCTAGCTTGAAGGGAACACAAAGTTTCTTTTCAGTTGCCAACTCCACTCCATACATATATATGGGGAGGTACAAGCTCCAACTCGGTTTTACAGTGAAAACGGCAGGCACTTCAAACCGGCACTAGGAAACAGACTGAGAAACCAGAGTAAGGGTTTCTCCTGCAACCCGTTCCCTTTGTGCTGGATGAACGAACGTCTCTCCACATGCCCAGTTCTGAGAGATAAGTGTGTGTGAAAGCCGTCCTTCACCTAGCTTGAAGGGAACACAAAGTTTCTTTTCAGTTGCCAACTCCACTCCATACATATATATGGGGAGGTACAAGCTCCAACTCGGTTTTACAGTGAAAACGGCAGGCACTTCAAACCGGCCCTAGGAAACAGACTGAGAAACCAGAGTAAGGGTTTCTCCTGCAACCCGTTCCCTTTGTGCTGGATGAACGAACGTCTCTCCACATGCTCAGTTCTGAGAGATAAGTGTGTGTGAAAGCCGTCCTTCACCTAGCTTGAAGGGAACACAAAGTTTCTTTTCAGTTGCCAACTCCACTCCATACAAATATATGGGGAGGTACAAGCTCCAACTCGGTTTTACAGTGAAAACGGCAGGCACTTCAAACCGGCACTAGGAAACAGACTGAGAAACCAGAGTAAGGGTTTCTCCTGCAACCCGTTCCCATTGTGCTGGATGAACGAACGTCTCTCCACATGCTCAGTTCTGAGAGATAAGTGTGTGTGAAAGCCGTCCTTCACCTAGCTTGAAGGGAACACAAAGTTTCTTTTCAGTTGTCAACTCCAATCCATACATATATATGGGGAGGTACAAGCTCCAACTCGGTTTTACAGTGAAAACGGCAGGCATTTCAAACCGGCACTAGGAAACAGACTGAGAAACCAGAGTAAGGGTTTCTCCTGCAACCCGTTCCCTTTGTGCTGGATGAACGAACGTCTCTCCACATGCTCAGTTCTGAGAGATAAGTGTGTGTGAAAGCCGTCCTTCACCTAGCTTGAAGGGAACACAAAGTTTCTTTTCAGTTGCCAACTCCACTCCATACATATATATGGGGAGGTACAAGCTCCAACTCGGTTTTACAGTGAAAACGGCAGGCACTTCAAACCGGCACTAGGAAACAGACTGAGAAACCAGAGAAAGGGTTTCTCCTGCAACACGTTCCCTTTGTGCTGGATGAACGAACGTCTCTCCACATGCTCATTTCTGAGAGATAAGTGTGTGTGAAAGCCGTACTTCACCTAGCTTGAAGGGAACACAAAGTTTCTTTTCAGTTGCCAACTCCACTCCATACATGTATATGGGGAGGTACAAGCTCCAACTCGGTTTTACAGTGAAAACGGCAGGCACTTCAAACCGGCCCTAGGAAACAGACTGAGAAACCAGAGTAAGGGTTTCTCCTGCAACCCGTTCCCTTTGTGCTGGATGAACGAACGTCTCTCCACATGCTCAGTTCTGAGAGATAAGTGTGTGTGAAAGCCGTCCTTCACCTAGCTTGAAGGGAACACAAAGTTTCTTTTCAGTTGCCAACTCCACTCCATACATATATATGGGGAGGTACAAGCTCCAACTCGGTTTTACAGTGAAAACGGCAGGCACTTCAAACCGGCACTAGGAAACAGACTGAGAAACCAGAGTAAGGGTTTCTCCTGCAACCCGTTCCCTTTGTGCTGGATGAACGAACGTCTCTCCACATGCCCAGTTCTGAGAGATAAGTGTGTGTGAAAGCCGTCCTTCACCTAGCTTGAAGGGAACACAAAGTTTCTTTTCAGTTGCCAACTCCACTCCATACATATATATGGGGAGGTACAAGCTCCAACTCGGTTTTACAGTGAAAACGGCAGGCACTTCAAACCGGCACTAGGAAACAGACTGAGAAACCAGAGAAAGGGTTTCTCCTGCAACCCGTTCCCTTTGTGCTGGATGAACGAACGTCTCTCCACATGCTCATTTCTGAGAGATAAGTGTGTGTCAAAGCCGTACTTCACCTAGCTTGAAGGGAACACAAAGTTTCTTTTCAGTTGCCAACTCCACTCCATACATGTATATGGGGAGGTACAAGCTCCAACTCGGTTTTACAGTGAAAACGGCAGGCACTTAAAACCGGCACTAGGAAACAGACTGAGAAACCAGAGTAAGGGTTTCTCCTGCAACCCGTTCCCTTTGTGCTGGATGAACGAACGTCTCTCCACATGCTCAGTTCTGAGAGATAAGTGTGTGTGAAAGCCGTCCTTCACCTAGCTTGAAGGGAACACAAAGTTTCTTTTCAGTTGCCAACTCCACTCCATACATATATATGGGGAGGTACAAGCTCCAACTCGGTTTTACAGTGAAAACGGCAGGCACTTCAAACCGGCACTAGGAAACAGACTGAGAAACCAGAGTAAGGGTTTCTCCTGCAAACCGTTCCCTTTGTGCTGGATGAACGAACGTCTCTCCACATGCCCAGTTCTGAGAGATAAGTGTGTGTGAAAGCCGTCCTTCACCTAGCTTGAAGGGAACACAAAGTTTCTTTTCAGTTGCCAACTCCACTCCATACATATATATGGGGAGGTACAAGCTCCAACTCGGTTTTACAGTGAAAACGGCAGGCACTTCAAACCGGCCCTAGGAAACAGACTGAGAAACCAGAGTAAGGGTTTCTCCTGCAACCCGTTCCCTTTGTGCAGGATGAACGAACGTCTCTCCACATGCTCAGTTCTGAGAGATAAGTGTGTGTGAAAGCCGTCCTTCACCTAGCTTGAAGGGAACACAAAGTTTCTTTTCAGTTGCCAACTCCACTCCATACATATATATGGGGAGGTACAAGCTCCAACTCGGTTTTACAGTGAAAACGGCAGGCACTTCAAACCGGCACTAGGAAACAGACTGAGAAACCAGAGTAAGGGTTACTCCTGCAACCCGTTCCCTTTGTGCTGGATGAACGAACGTCTCTCCACATGCTCAGTTCTGAGAGATAAGTGTGTGTGAAAGCCGTCCTTCACCTAGCTTGAAGGGAACACAAAGTTTCTTTTCAGTTGCCAACTCCACTCCATACATATATATGGGGAGGTACAAGCTCCAACTCGGTTTTACAGTGAAAACGGCAGGCACTTCAAACCGGCACTAGGAAACAGACTGAGAAACCAGAGAAAGGGTTTCTCCTGCAACCCGTTCCCTTTGTGCTGGATGAACGAACGTCTCTCCACATGCTCAGTTCTGAGAGATAAGTGTGTGTGAAAGCCGTCCTTCACCTAGCTTGAAGGGAACACAAAGTTTCTTTTCAGTTGCCAACTCCACTCCATACATGTATATGGGGAGGTACAAGCTCCAACTCGGTTTTACAGTGAAAACGGCAGGCACTTCAAACCGGCCCTAGGAAACAGACTGAGAAACCAGAGTAAGGGTTTCTCCTGCAACCCGTTCCCTTTGTGCTGGATGAACGAACGTCTCTCCACATGCTCAGTTCTGAGAGATAAGTGTGTGTGAAAGCCGTCCTTCACCTAGCTTGAAGGGAACACAAAGTTTCTTTTCAGTTGCCAACTCCACTCCATACATATATATGGGGAGGTACAAGCTCCAACTCGGTTTTACAGTGAAAACGGCAGGCACTTCAAACCGGCACTAGGAAACAGACTAAGAAACCAGAGTAAGGGTTTCTCCTGCAACCCGTTCCCTTTGTGCTGGATGAACGAACGTCTCTCCACATGCCCAGTTCTGAGAGATAAGTGTGTGTGAAAGCCGTCCTTCACCTAGCTTGAAGGGAACACAAAGTTTCTTTTCAGTTGCCAACTCCACTCCATACATATATATGGGGAGGTACAAGCTCCAACTCGGTTTTACAGTGAAAACGGCAGGCACTTCAAACCGGCCCTAGGAAACAGACTGAGAAACCAGAGTAAGGGTTTCTCCTGCAACCCGTTCCCTTTGTGCTGGATGAACGAACGTCTCTCCACATGCTCAGTTCTGAGAGATAAGTGTGTGTGAAAGCCGTCCTTCACCTAGCTTGAAGGGAACACAAAGTTTCTTTTCAGTTGCCAACTCCACTCCATACATATATATGGGGAGGTACAAGCTCCAACTCGGTTTTACAGTGAAAACAGCAGGCACTTCAAACCGGCACTAGGAAACCGAATGAGAATCCAGAGTAAGGGTTTCACCTGCAACCCGTTCCCTTTGTGCTGGATGAACGAACGTCTCTCCACATGCTCAGTTCTGAGAGATAAGTGTGTGTGAAAGCCGTCCTTCACCTAGCTTGAAGGGAACACAAAGTTTCTTTTCAGTTGCCAACTCCACTCCATACATATATATGGGGAGGTACAAGCTCCAACTCGGTTTTACAGTGAAAACGGCAGGCACTTCAAACCGGCACTAGGAAACCAACTGAGAATCCAGAGTAAGGGTTTCTCCTGCAACCCGTTCCCTTTGTGCTGGATGAACGAACGTCTCTCCACATGCTCAGTTCTGAGAGATAAGTGTGTGTGAAAGCCGTTCTTCACCTAGCTTGAAGGGAACACAAAGTTTCTTTTCAGTTGCCAACTCCACTCCATACATATATATGGGGATTTACAAGCTCCAACTCGGTTTTACAGTGAAAACGGCAGGCACTTCAAACCGGCACTAGGAAACAAACTGAGAAACCAGAGTAAGGGTTTCTCCTGCAACCCGTTCCATTTGTGCTGGATGAACGAACGTCTCTCCACATGCTCAGTTCTGAGAGATAAGTGTGTGTGAAAGCCGTCCTTCACCTAGCTTGAAGGGAACACAAAGTTTCTTTTCAGTTGCCAACTCCACTCCATACATATATATGGGGAGGTACAAGCTCCAACTCGGTTTTACAGTGAAAACGGCAGGCACTTCAAACCGGCACTAGGAAACCAACTGAGAATCCAGAGTAAGGGTTTCTCCTGCAACCCGTTCCCTTTGTGCTGGATGAACGAACGTCTCTCCACATGCTCAGTTCTGAGAGATAAGTGTGTGTGAAAGCCGTTCTTCACCTAGCTTGAAGGGAACACAAAGTTTCTTTTCAGTTGCCAACTCCACTCCATACATATATATGGGGATTTACAAGCTCCAACTCGGTTTTACAGTGAAAACGGCAGGCACTTCAAACCGGCACTAGGAAACAAACTGAGAAACCAGAGTAAGGGTTTCTCCTGCAACCCGTTCCCTTTGTGCTGGATGAACGAACGTCTCTCCACATGCTCAGTTCTGAGAGATAAGTGTGTGTGAAAGCCGTCCTTCACCTAGCTTGAAGGGAACACAAAGTTTCTTTTCAGTTGCCAACTCCACTCCATACATATATATGGGGAGGTACAAGCTCCAACTCGGTTTTACAGTGAAAACGGCAGGCACTTCAAACCGGCACTAGGAAACAGACTGAGAAACCAGAGTAAGGGTTTCTCCTGCAACCCGTTCCCTTTGTGCTGGATGAACGAACGTCTCTCCACATGCTCATTTCTGAGAGATAAGTGTGTGTGAAAGCCGTACTTCACCTAGCTTGAAGGGAACACAAAGTTTCTTTTCAGTTGCCAACTCCACTCCATACATGTATATGGGGATTTGCAAGCTCCAACTCGGTTTTACAGTGAAAACGGCAGGCACTTCAAACCGGCCCTAGGAAACAGACTGAGAAACCAGAGTAAGGGTTTCTCCTGCAACCCGTTCCTTTGTGCTGGATGAACGAACGTCTCTCCACATGCTCAGTTCTGAGAGATAAGTGTGTGTGAAAGCCGTCCTTCACCTAGCTTGAAGGGAACACAAAGTTTCTTTTCAGTTGCCAACTCCACTCCATACATATATATGGGGAGGTACAAGCTCCAACTCGGTTTTACAGTGAAAACAGCAGGCACTTCAAACCGGCACTAGGAAACAGACTGAGAAACCAGAGTAAGGGTTTCTCCTGCAACCCGTTCCCTTTGTGCTGGATGAACGAACGTCTCTCCACATGCCCAGTTCTGAGAGATAAGTGTGTGTGAAAGCCGTCCTTCACCTAGCTTGAAGGGAACACAAAGTTTCTTTTCAGTTGCCAACTCCACTCCATACATATATATGGGGAGGTACAAGCTCCAACTCGGTTTTACAGTGAAAACGGCAGGCACTTCAAACCGGCCCTAGGAAACAGACTGAGAAACCAGAGTAAGGGTTTCTCCTGCAACCCGTTCCCTTTGTGCTGGATGAACGAACGTCTCTCCACATGCTCAGTTCTGAGAGATAAGTGTGTGTGAAAGCCGTCCTTCACCTAGCTTGAAGGGAACACAAAGTTTCTTTTCAGTTGCCAACTCCACTCCATACATATATATGGGGAGGTACAAGCTCCAACTCGGTTTTACAGTGAAAACGGCAGGCACTTCAAACCGGCACTAGGAAACCAACTGAGAAACCAGAGTAAGGGTTTCTCCTGCAACCCGTTCCCTTTGTGCTGGATGAACGAACGTCTCTCCACATGCCCAGTTCTGAGAGATAAGTGTGTGTGAAAGCCGTCCTTCACCTAGCTTGAAGGGAACACAAAGTTTCTTTTCAGTTGCCAACTCCACTCCATACATATATATGGGGAGGTACAAGCTCCAACTCGGTTTTACAGTGAAAACGGCAGGCACTTCAAACCGGCCCTAGGAAACAGACTGAGAAACCAGAGTAAGGGTTTCTCCTGCAACCCGTTCCCTTTGTGCTGGATGAACGAACGTCTCTCCACATGCTCAGTTCTGAGAGATAAGTGTGTGTGAAAGCCGTCCTTCACCTAGCTTGAAGGGAACACAAAGTTTCTTTTCAGTTGCCAACTCCACTCCATACATATATATGGGGAGGTACAAGCTCCAACTCGGTTTTACAGTGAAAACAGCAGGCACTTCAAACCGGCACTAAGAAACCGAATGAGAATCCAGAGTAAGGGTTTCACCTGCAACCCGTTCCCTTTGTGCTGGATGAACGAACGTCTCTCCACATGCTCAGTTCTGAGAGATAAGTGTGTGTGAAAGCCGTCCTTCACCTAGCTTGAAGGGAACACAAAGTTTCTTTTCAGTTGCCAACTCCACTCCATACATATATATGGGGAGGTACAAGCTCCAACTCGGTTTTACAGTGAAAACGGCAGGCACTTCAAACCGGCACTAGGAAACCAACTGAGAATCCAGAGAAAGGGTTTCTCCTGCAACCCGTTCCCTTTGTGCTGGATGAACGAACGTCTCTCCACATGCTCAGTTCTGAGAGATAAGTGTGTGTGAAAGCCGTTCTTCACCTAGCTTGAAGGGAACACAAAGTTTCTTTTCAGTTGCCAACTCCACTCCATACATATATATGGGGATTTACAAGCTCCAACTCGGTTTTACAGTGAAAACGGCAGGCACTTCAAACCGGCACTAGGAAACAAACTGAGAAACCAGAGTAAGGGTTTCTCCTGCAACCCGTTCCCTTTGTGCTGGATGAACGAACGTCTCTCCACATGCTCAGTTCTGAGAGATAAGTGTGTGTGAAAGCCGTCCTTCACCTAGCTTGAAGGGAACACAAAGTTTCTTTTCAGTTGCCAACTCCACTCCATACATATATATGGGGAGGTACAAGCTCCAACTCGGTTTTACAGTCAAAACGGCAGGCACTTCAAACCGGCACTAGGAAACAGACTGAGAAACCAGAGTAAGGGTTTCTTCTGCAACCTGTTCCCTTTGTGCTGGATGAACGAACGTCTCTCCACATGCTCAGTTCTGAGAGATAAGTGTGTGTGAAAGCCGTCCTTCACCTAGCTTGAAGGGAACACAAAGTTTCTTTTCAGTTGCCAACTCCACTCCATACAAATATATGGGGAGGTACAAGCTCCAACTCGGTTTTACAGTGAAAACGGCAGGCACTTCAAACCGGCCCTAGGAAACAGACTGAGAAACCAGAGTAAGGGTTTCTCCTGCAACCCGTTCCCTTTGTGCTGGATGAACGAACGTCTCTCCACATGCTCAGTTCTGAGAGATAAGTGTGTGTGAAAGCCGTCCTTCACCTAGCTTGAAGGGAACACAAAGTTTCTTTTCAGTTGCCAACTCCACTCCATACATATATATGGGGAAGTACAAGCTCCAACTCGGTTTTACAGTGAAAACGGCAGGCACTTCAAACCGGCACTAGGAAACAGACTGAGAAACCAGAGTAAGGGTTTCTCCTGCAGCCCCTTCCCTTTGTGCTGGATGAACGAACGTCTCTCCACATGCTCAGTTCTGAGAGATAAGTGTGTGTGAAAGCCGTCCTTCACCTAGCTTGAAGGGAACACAAAGTTTCTTTTCAGTTGCCAACTCCACTCCATACATATATATGGGGAGGTACAAGCTCCAACTCGGTTTTACAGTGAAAACGGCAGGCACTTCAAACCGGCACTAGGAAACAGACTGAGAAACCAGAGAAAGGGATTCTCCTGCAACACGTTCCCTTTGTGCTGGATGAACGAACGTCTCTCCACATGCTCATTTCTGAGAGATAAGTGTGTGTGAAAGCCGTACTTCACCTAGCTTGAAGGGAACACAAAGTTTCTTTTCAGTTGCCAACTCCACTCCATACATGTATATGGGGAGGTACAAGCTCCAACTCGGTTTTACAGTGAAAACGGCAGGCACTTAAAACCGGCCCTAGGAAACAGACTGAGAAACCAGAGTAAGGGTTTCTCCTGCAACCCGTTCCCTTTGTGCTGGATGAACGAACGTCTCTCCACATGCTCAGTTCTGAGAGATAAGTGTGTGTGAAAGCCGTCCTTCACCTAGCTTGAAGGGAACACAAAGTTTCTTTTCAGTTGCCAACTCCACTCCATACATATATATGGGGAGGTACAAGCTCCAACTCGGTTTTACAGTGAAAACGGCAGGCACTTCAAACCGGCACTAGGAAACAGACTGAGAAACCAGAGTAAGGGTTTCTCCTGCAACCCGTTCCCTTTGTGCTGGATGAACGAACGTCTCTCCACATGCCCAGTTCTGAGAGATAAGTGTGTGTGAAAGCCGTCCTTCACCTAGCTTGAAGGGAACACAAAGTTTCTTTTCAGTTGCCAACTCCACTCCATACATATATATGGGGAGGTACAAGCTCCAACTCGGTTTTACAGTGAAAACGGCAGGCATTTCAAACCGGCACTAGGAAACAGACTGAGAATCCAGAGAAAGGGTTTCTCCTGCAACACGTTCCCTTTGTGCTGGATGAACGAACGTCTCTCCACATGCTCATTTCTGAGAGATAAGTGTGTGTGAAAGCCGTACTTCACCTAGCTTGAAGGGAACACAAAGTTTCTTTTCAGTTGCCAACTCCACTCCATACATGTATATGGGGAGGTACAAGCTCCAACTCGGTTTTACAGTGAAAACGGCAGGCACTTAAAACCGGCCCTAGGAAACAGACTGAGAAACCAGAGTAAGGGTTTCTCCTGCAACCCGTTCCCTTTGTGCTGGATGAACGAACGTCTCTCCACATGCTCAGTTCTGAGAGATAAGTGTGTGTGAAAGCCGTCCTTCACCTAGCTTGAAGGGAACACAAAGTTTCTTTTCAGTTGCCAACTCCACTCCATACATATATATGGGGAGGTACAAGCTCCAACTCGGTTTTACAGTGAAAACGGCAGGCACTTCAAACCGGCACTAGGAAACAGACTGAGAAACCAGAGTAAGGGTTTCTCCTGCAACCAGTTCCCTTTGTGCTGGATGAACGAACGTCTCTCCACATGCCCAGTTCTGAGAGATAAGTGTGTGTGAAAGCCGTCCTTCACCTAGCTTGAAGGGAACACAAAGTTTCTTTTCAGTTGCCAACTCCACTCCATACATATATATGGGGAGGTACAAGCTCCAACTCGGTTTTACAGTGAAAACGGCAGGCACTTCAAACCGGCCCTAGGAAACAGACTGAGAAACCAGAGTAAGGGTTTCTCCTGCAACCCGTTCCCTTTGTGCAGGATGAACGAACGTCTCTCCACATGCTCAGTTATGAGAGATAAGTGTGTGTGAAAGCCGTCCTTCACCTAGCTTGAAGGGAACACAAAGTTTCTTTTCAGTTGCCAACTCCACTCCATACATATATATGGGGAGGTACAAGCTCCAACTCGGTTTTACAGTGAAAACGGCAGGCACTTCAAACCGGCACTAGGAAACAGACTGAGAAACCAGAGTAAGGGTTTCTCCTGCAACCCGTTCCCTTTGTGCTGGATGAACGAACGTCTCTCCACATGCTCAGTTCTGAGAGATAAGTGTGTGTGAAAGCCGTCCTTCACCTAGCTTGAAGGGAACACAAAGTTTCTTTTCAGTTGCCAACTCCACTCCATACATATATATGGGGAGGTACAAGCTCCAACTCGGTTTTACAGTGAAAACGGCAGGCACTTCAAACCGGCACTAGGAAACCGACTGAGAAACCAGAGTAAGGGTTTCTCCTGCAACCCGTTCCCTTTGTGCTGGATGAACGAACGTCTCTCCACATGCTCAGTTCTGAGAGATAAGTGTGTGTGAAAGCCGTCCTTCACCTAGCTTGAAGGGAACACAAAGTTTCTTTTCAGTTGCCAACTCCACTCCATACATATATATGGGGAGGTACAAGCTCCAACTCGGTTTTACAGTGAAAACGGCAGGCACTTCAAACCGGCACTAGGAAACAGACTGAGAACCAGAGTAAGGGTTTCTCCTGCAACCCCTTCCCTTTGTGCTGGATGAACGAACGTCTCTCCACATGCTCAGTTCTGAGAGATAAGTGTGTGTGAAAGCCGTCCTTCACCTAGCTTGAAGGGAACACAAAGTTTCTTTTCAGTTGCCAACTCCACTCCATACAAATATATGGGGAGGTACAAGCTCCAACTCGGTTTTACAGTGAAAACGGCAGGCACTTCAAACCGGCCCTAGGAAACAGACTGAGAAACCAGAGTAAGGGTTTCTCCTGCAACCCGTTCCCTTTGTGCTGGATGAACGAACGTCTCTCCACATGCTCAGTTCTGAGAGATAAGTGTGTGTGAAAGCCGTCCTTCACCTAGCTTGAAGGGAACACAAAGTTTCTTTTCAGTTGCCAACTCCACTCCATACATATATATGGGGAGGTACAAGCTCCAACTCGGTTTTACAGTGAAAACGGCAGGCACTTCAAACCGGCACTAGGAAACAGACTGAGAAACCAGAGTAAGGGTTTCTCCTGCAACCCGTTCCCTTTGTGCTGGATGAACGAACGTCTCTCCACATGCTCAGTTCTGAGAGATAAGTGTGTGTGAAAGCCGTCCTTCACCTAGCTTGAAGGGAACACAAAGTTTCTTTTCAGTTGCCAACTCCACTCCATACATATATATGGGGAGGTACAAGCTCCAACTCGGTTTTACAGTGAAAACGGCAGGCACTTCAAACCGGCACTAGGAAACAGACTGAGAAACCAGAGTAAGGGTTTCTCCTGCAACCAGTTCCCTTTGTGCTGGATGAACGAACGTCTCTCCACATGCTCAGTTCTGAGAGATAAGTGTGTGTGAAAGCCGTCCTTCACATAGCTTGAAGGGAACACAAAGTTTCTTTTCAGTTGCCAACTCCACTCCATACATATATATGGGGAGGTACAAGCTCCAACTCGGTTTTACAGTGAAAACGGCAGGCACTTCAAACCGGCACTAGGAAACAGACTGAGAAACCAGAGTAAGGGTTTCTCCTGCAACCCGTTCCCTTTGTGCTGGATGAACGAACGTCTCTCCACATGCTCATTTCTGAGAGATAAGTGTGTGTGAAAGCCGTCCTTCACCTAGCTTGAAGGGAACACAAAGTTTCTTTTCAGTTGCCAACTCCACTCCATACATATATATGGGGAGGTACAAGCTCCAACTCGGTTTTACAGTGAAAACGGCAGGCACTTCAAACCGGCACTAGGAAACAGACTGAGAAACCAGAGTAAGGGTTACTCCTGCAACCCGTTCCCTTTGTGCTGGATGAACGAACGTCTCTCCACATGCTCAGTTCTGAGAGATAAGTGTGTGTGAAAGCCGTCCTTCACCTAGCTTGAAGGGAACACAAAGTTTCTTTTCAGTTGCCAACTCCACTCCATACATATATATGGGGAGGTACAAGCTCCAACTCGGTTTTACAGTGAAAACGGCAGGCACTTCAAACCGGCACTAGGAAACAGACTGAGAAACCAGAGAAAGGGTTTCTCCTGCAACCCGTTCCCTTTGTGCTGGATGAACGAACGTCTCTCCACATGCTCAGTTCTGAGAGATAAGTGTGTGTGAAAGCCGTCCTTCACCTAGCTTGAAGGGAACACAAAGTTTCTTTTCAGTTGCCAACTCCACTCCATACATGTATATGGGGAGGTACAAGTTCCAACTCGGTTTTACAGTGAAAACGGCAGGCACTTAAAACCGGCACTAGGAAACAGACTGAGAAACCAGAGTAAGGGTTTCTCCTGCAACCCGTTCCCTTTGTGCTGGATGAACGAACGTCTCTCCACATGCTCAGTTCTGAGAGATAAGTGTGTGTGAAAGCCGTCCTTCACCTAGCTTGAAGGGAACACAAAGTTTCTTTTCAGTTGCCAACTTCACTCCATACATATATATGGGGAGGTACAAGCTCCAACTCGGTTTTACAGTGAAAACGGCAGGCACTTCAAACCGGCACTAGGAAACAGACTGAGAAACCAGAGTAAGGGTTTCTCCTGCAACCCGTTCCCTTTGTGCTGGATGAACGAACGTCTCTCCACATGCCCAGTTCTGAGAGATAAGTGTGTGTGAAAGCCGTACTTCACCTAGCTTGAAGGGAACACAAAGTTTCTTTTCAGTTGCCAACTCCACTCCATACATATATATGGGGAGGTACAAGCTCCAACTCGGTTTTACAGTGAAAACGGCAGGCACTTCAAACCGGCACTAGGAAACAGACTGAGAAACCAGAGAAAGGGATTCTCCTGCAACACGTTCCCTTTGTGCTGGATGAACGAACGTCTCTCCACATGCTCATTTCTGAGAGATAAGTGTGTGTGAAAGCCGTACTTCACCTAGTTTGAAGGGAACACAAAGTTTCTTTTCAGTTGCCAACTCCACTCCATACATGTATATGGGGAGGTACAAGCTCCAACTCGGTTTTACAGTGAAAACGGCAGGCACTTAAAACCGGCCCTAGGAAACAGACTGAGAAACCAGAGTAAGGGTTTCTCCTGCAACCCGTTCCCTTTGTGCTGGATGAACGAACGTCTCTCCACATGCTCAGTTCTGAGAGATAAGTGTGTGTGAAAGCCGTCCTTCACCTAGCTTGAAGGGAACACAAAGTTTCTTTTCAGTTGCCAACTCCACTCCATACATATATATGGGGAGGTACAAGCTCCAACTCGGTTTTACAGTGAAAACGGCAGGCACTTCAAACCGGCACTAGGAAACAGACTGAGAAACCAGAGTAAGGGTTTCTCCTGCAACCCGTTCCCTTTGTGCTGGATGAACGAACGTCTCTCCACATGCCCAGTTCTGAGAGATAAGTGTGTGTGAAAGCCGTCCTTCACCTAGCTTGAAGGGAACACAAAGTTTCTTTTCAGTTGCCAACTCCACTCCATACATATATATGGGGAGGTACAAGCTCCAACTCGGTTTTACAGTGAAAACGGCAGGCACTTCAAACCGGCACTAGGAAACAGACTGAGAATCCAGAGAAAGGGTTTCTCCTGCAACACGTTCCCTTTGTGCTGGATGAACGAACGTCTCTCCACATGCTCATTTCTGAGAGATAAGTGTGTGTGAAAGCCGTACTTCACCTAGCTTGAAGGGAACACAAAGTTTCTTTTCAGTTGCCAACTCCACTCCATACATGTATATGGGGAGGTACAAGCTCCAACTCGGTTTTACAGTGAAAACGGCAGGCACTTAAAACCGGCCCTAGGAAACAGACTGAGAAACCAGAGTAAGGGTTTCTCCTGCAACCCGTTCCCTTTGTGCTGGATGAACGAACGTCTCTCCACATGCTCAGTTCTGAGAGATAAGTGTGTGTGAAAGCCGTCCTTCACCTAGCTTGAAGGGAACACAAAGTTTCTTTTCAGTTGCCAACTCCACTCCATACATATATATGGGGAGGTACAAGCTCCAACTCGGTTTTACAGTGAAAACGGCAGGCACTTCAAACCGGCACTAGGAAACAGACTGAGAAACCAGAGTAAGGGTTTCTCCTGCAACCAGTTCCCTTTGTGCTGGATGAACGAACGTCTCTCCACATGCCCAGTTCTGAGAGATAAGTGTGTGTGAAAGCCGTCCTTCACCTAGCTTGAAGGGAACACAAAGTTTCTTTTCAGTTGCCAACTCCACTCCATACATATATATGGGGAGGTACAAGCTCCAACTCGGTTTTACAGTGAAAACGGCAGGCACTTCAAACCGGCCCTAGGAAACAGACTGAGAAACCAGAGTAAGGGTTTCTCCTGCAACCCGTTCCCTTTGTGCAGGATGAACGAACGTCTCTCCACATGCTCAGTTATGAGAGATAAGTGTGTGTGAAAGCCGTCCTTCACCTAGCTTGAAGGGAACACAAAGTTTCTTTTCAGTTGCCAACTCCACTCCATACATATATATGGGGAGGTACAAGCTCCAACTCGGTTTTACAGTGAAAACGGCAGGCACTTCAAACCGGCACTAGGAAACAGACTGAGAAACCAGAGTAAGGGTTTCTCCTGCAACCCGTTCCCTTTGTGCTGGATGAACGAACGTCTCTCCACATGCTCAGTTCTGAGAGATAAGTGTGTGTGAAAGCCGTCCTTCACCTAGCTTGAAGGGAACACAAAGTTTCTTTTCAGTTGCCAACTCCACTCCATACATATATATGGGGAGGTACAAGCTCCAACTCGGTTTTACAGTGAAAACGGCAGGCACTTCAAACCGGCACTAGGAAACCGACTGAGAAACCAGAGTAAGGGTTTCTCCTGCAACCCGTTCCCTTTGTGCTGGATGAACGAACGTCTCTCCACATGCTCAGTTCTGAGAGATAAGTGTGTGTGAAAGCCGTCCTTCACCTAGCTTGAAGGGAACACAAAGTTTCTTTTCAGTTGCCAACTCCACTCCATACATATATATGGGGAGGTACAAGCTCCAACTCGGTTTTACAGTGAAAACGGCAGGCACTTCAAACCGGCACTAGGAAACAGACTGAGAACCAGAGTAAGGGTTTCTCCTGCAACCCGTTCCCTTTGTGCTGGATGAACGAACGTCTCTCCACATGCTCAGTTCTGAGAGATAAGTGTGTGTGAAAGCCGTCCTTCACCTAGCTTGAAGGGAACACAAAGTTTCTTTTCAGTTGCCAACTCCACTCCATACAAATATATGGGGAGGTACAAGCTCCAACTCGGTTTTACAGTGAAAACGGCAGGCACTTCAAACCGGCACTAGGAAACAGACTGAGAAACCAGAGTAAGGGTTTCTCCTGCAACCCGTTCCCTTTGTGCTGGATGAACGAACGTCTCTCCACATGCTCAGTTCTGAGAGATAACTGTGTGTGAAAGCCGTCCTTCACCTAGCTTGAAGGGAACACAAAGTTTCTTTTCAGTTGCCAACTCCACTCCATACATATATATGGGGAGGTACAAGCTCCAACTCGGTTTTACAGTGAAAACGGCAGGCACTTCAAACCGGCACTAGGAAACAGACTGAGAAACCAGAGTAAGGGTTTCTCCTGCAACCAGTTCCCTTTGTGCTGGATGAACGAACGTCTCTCCACATGCTCAGTTCTGAGAGATAAGTGTGTGTGAAAGCCGTCCTTCACATAGCTTGAAGGGAACACAAAGTTTCTTTTCAGTTGCCAACTCCACTCCATACATATATATGGGGAGGTACAAGCTCCAACTCGGTTTTACAGTGAAAACGGCAGGCACTTCAAACCGGCACTAGGAAACAGACTGAGAAACCAGAGTAAGGGTTTCTCCTGCAACCCGTTCCCTTTGTGCTGGATGAACGAACGTCTCTCCACATGCTCATTTCTGAGAGATAAGTGTGTGTGAAAGCCGTCCTTCACCTAGCTTGAAGGGAACACAAAGTTTCTTTTCAGTTGCCAACTCCACTCCATACATATATATGGGGAGGTACAAGCTCCAACTCGGTTTTACAGTGAAAACGGCAGGCACTTCAAACCGGCACTAGGAAACAGACTGAGAAACCAGAGTAAGGGTTTCTCCTGCAACCAGTTCCCTTTGTGCTGGATGAACGAACGTCTCTCCACATGCTCAGTTCTGAGAGATAAGTGTGTGTGAAAGCCGTCCTTCACATAGCTTGAAGGGAACACAAAGTTTCTTTTCAGTTGCCAACTCCACTCCATACATATATATGGGGAGGTACAAGCTCCAACTCGGTTTTACAGTGAAAACGGCAGGCACTTCAAACCGGCACTAGGAAACAGACTGAGAAACCAGAGTAAGGGTTTCTCCTGCAACCCGTTCCCTTTGTGCTGGATGAACGAACGTCTCTCCACATGCTCATTTCTGAGAGATAAGTGTGTGTGAAAGCCGTCCTTCACCTAGCTTGAAGGGAACACAAAGTTTCTTTTCAGTTGCCAACTCCACTCCATACATATATATGGGGAGGTACAAGCTCCAACTCGGTTTTACAGTGAAAACGGCAGGCACTTCAAACCGGCACTAGGAAACAGACTGAGAAACCAGAGTAAGGGTTACTCCTGCAACCCGTTCCCTTTGTGCTGGATGAACGAACGTCTCTCCACATGCTCAGTTCTGAGAGATAAGTGTGTGTGAAAGCCGTCCTTCACCTAGCTTGAAGGGAACACAAAGTTTCTTTTCAGTTGCCAACTCCACTCCATACATATATATGGGGAGGTACAAGCTCCAACTCGGTTTTACAGTGAAAACGGCAGGCACTTCAAACCGGCACTAGGAAACAGACTGAGAAACCAGAGAAAGGGTTTCTCCTGCAACCCGTTCCCTTTGTGCTGGATGAACGAACGTCTCTCCACATGCTCAGTTCTGAGAGATAAGTGTGTGTGAAAGCCGTCCTTCACCTAGCTTGAAGGGAACACAAAGTTTCTTTTCAGTTGCCAACTCCACTCCATACATGTATATGGGGAGGTACAAGTTCCAACTCGGTTTTACAGTGAAAACGGCAGGCACTTAAAACCGGCACTAGGAAACAGACTGAGAAACCAGAGTAAGGGTTTCTCCTGCAACCCGTTCCCTTTGTGCTGGATGAACGAACGTCTCTCCACATGCTCAGTTCTGAGAGATAAGTGTGTGTGAAAGCCGTCCTTCACCTAGCTTGAAGGGAACACAAAGTTTCTTTTCAGTTGCCAACTTCACTCCATACATATATATGGGGAGGTACAAGCTCCAACTCGGTTTTACAGTGAAAACGGCAGGCACTTCAAACCGGCACTAGGAAACAGACTGAGAAACCAGAGTAAGGGTTTCTCCTGCAACCCGTTCCCTTTGTGCTGGATGAACGAACGTCTCTCCACATGCCCAGTTCTGAGAGATAAGTGTGTGTGAAAGCCGTACTTCACATAGCTTGAAGGGAACACAAAGTTTCTTTTCAGTTGCCAACTCCACTCCATACATATATATGGGGAGGTACAAGCTCCAACTCGGTTTTACAGTGAAAACGGCAGGCACTTCAAACCGGCCCTAGGAAACAGACTGAGAAACCAGAGTAAGGGTTTCTCCTGCAACCCGTTCCCTTTGTGCTGGATGAACGAACGTCTCTCCACATGCTCAGTTCTGAGAGATAAGTGTGTGTGAAAGCCGTCCTTCACCTAGCTTGAAGGGAACACAAAGTTTCTTTTCAGTTGCCAACTCCACTCCATACATATATATGGGGAGGTACAAGCTCCAACTCGGTTTTACAGTGAAAACAGCAGGCACTTCAAACCGGCACTAAGAAACCGACTGAGAATCCAGAGTAAGGGTTTCACCTGCAACCCGTTCCCTTTGTGCTGGATGAACGAACGTCTCTCCACATGCTCAGTTCTGAGAGATAAGTGTGTGTGAAAGCCGTCCTTCACCTAGCTTGAAGGGAACACAAAGTTTCTTTTCAGTTGCCAACTCCACTCCATACATATATATGGGGAGGTACAAGCTCAACTCGGTTTTACAGTGAAAACGGCAGGCACTTCAAACCGGCACTAGGAAACAGACTGAGAAACCAGAGTAAGGGTTTCTCCTGCAACCCGTTCCCTTTGTGCTGGATGAACGAACGTCTGTCCACATGCTCAGTTCTGAGAGATAAGTGTGTGTGAAAGCCGTCCTTCACGTAGCTTGAAGGGAACACAAAGTTTCTTTTCAGTTGCCAACTCCACTCCATACATATATATGGGGAGGTACAAGCTCCAACTCTGTTTTACAGTGAAAAAGGCAGGCACTTCAAACCGGCACTAGGAAACAGACTGAGAAACCAGAGTAAGGGTTTCTCCTGCAACCCGTTCCCTTTGTGCTGGATCAACGAACGTCTCTCCACATGCTCAGTTCTGAGAGATAAGTGTGTGTGAAAGCCTTCCTTCACCTAGCTTGAAGGGAACACAAAGTTTCTTTTCAGTTGCCAACTCCACTCCATACATATATATGGGGAGGTACAAGCTCCAACTCGGTTTTACAGTGAAAACGGCAGGCACTTCAAACCGGCACTAGGAAACCGACTGAGAATACAGAGTAAGGGTTTCTCCTGCAACCCGTTCCCTTTGTGCTGGATGAACGAACGTCTCTCCACATGCTCAGTTCTGAGAGATAAGTGTGTGTGAAAGCCGTCCTTCACCTTGCTTGAAGGGAACACAAAGTTTCTTTTCAGTTGCCAACTCCACTCCATACATATATATGGGGAGGTACAAGCTCCAACTCGGTTTTACAGTGAAAACGGCAGGCACTTCAAACCGGCCCTAGGAAACAGACTGAGAAACCAGAGTAAGGGTTTCTCCTGCAACCCGTTCCCTTTGTGCTGGATGAACGAACGTCTCTCCACATGCTCAGTTCTGAGAGATAAGTGTGTGTGAAAGCCGTCCTTCACCTAGCTTGAAGGGAACACAAAGTTTCTTTTCAGTTGCCAACTCCACTCCATACATATATATGGGGAAGTACAAGCTCCAACTCGGTTTTACAGTGAAAACGGCAGGCACTTCAAACCAGCACTAGGAAACAGACTGAGAAACCAGAGTAAGGGTTTCTCCTGCAGCCCCTTCCCTTTGTGCTGGATGAACGAACGTCTCTCCACATGCTCAGTTCTGAGAGATAAGTGTGTGTGAAAGCCGTCCTTCACCTAGCTTGAAGGGAACACAAAGTTTCTTTTCAGTTGCCAACTCCACTCCATAAATATATATGGGGAGGTACAAGCTCCAACTCGGTTTTACAGTGAAAACGGCAGGCACTTCAAACCGGCACTAGGAAACAGACTGAGAAACCAGAGAAAGGGTTTCTCCTGCAACACGTTCCATTTGTGCTGGATGAACGAACGTCTCTCCACATGCTCAGTTCTGAGAGATAAGTGTGTGTGAAAGCCGTCCTTCACCTAGCTTGAAGGGAACACAAAGTTTCTTTTCAGTTGCCAACTCCACTCCATACATATATATGGGGAGGTACAAGCTCCAACTCGGTTTTACAGTGAAAACGGCAGGCACTTCAAACCGGCACTAGGAAACAGACTGAGAAACCAGAGTAAGGGTTTCTCCTGCAACCAGTTCCCTTTGTGCTGGATGAACGAACGTCTCTCCACATGCCCAGTTCTGAGAGATAAGTGTGTGTGAAAGCCGTCCTTCACCTAGCTTGAAGGGAACACAAAGTTTCTTTTCAGTTGCCAACTCCACTCCATACATATATATGGGGAGGTACAAGCTCCAACTCGGTTTTACAGTGAAAACGGCAGGCACTTCAAACCGGCCCTAGGAAACAGACTGAGAAACCAGAGTAAGGGTTTCTCCTGCAACCCGTTCCCTTTGTGCAGGATGAAAGAACGTCTCTCCACATGCTCAGTTATGAGAGATAAGTGTGTGTGAAAGCCGTCCTTCACCTAGCTTGAAGGGAACACAAAGTTTCTTTTCAGTTGCCAACTCCACTCCATACATATATATGGGGAGGTACAAGCTCCAACTCGGTTTTACAGTGAAAACGGCAGGCACTTCAAACCGGCACTAGGAAACAGACTGAGAAACCAGAGTAAGGGTTTCTCCTGCAACCCGTTCCCTTTGTGCTGGATGAACGAACGTCTCTCCACATGCTCAGTTCTGAGAGATAAGTGTGTGTGAAAGCCGTCCTTCACCTAGCTTGAAGGGAACACAAAGTTTCTTTTCAGTTGCCAACTCCACTCCATACATATATATGGGGAGGTACAAGCTCCAACTCGGTTTTACAGTGAAAACGGCAGGCACTTCAAACCGGCACTAGGAAACCGACTGAGAAACCAGAGTAAGGGTTTCTCCTGCAACCCGTTCCCTTTGTGCTGGATGAACGAACGTCTCTCCACATGCTCAGTTCTGAGAGATAAGTGTGTGTGAAAGCCGTCCTTCACCTAGCTTGAAGGGAACACAAAGTTTCTTTTCAGTTGCCAACTCCACTCCATACATATATATGGGGAGGTACAAGCTCCAACTCGGTTTTACAGTGAAAACGGCAGGCACTTCAAACCGGCACTAGGAAACAGACTGAGAACCAGAGTAAGGGTTTCTCCTGCAACCCCTTCCCTTTGTGCTGGATGAACGAACGTCTCTCCACATGCTCAGTTCTGAGAGATAAGTGTGTGTGAAAGCTGTCCTTCACCTAGCTTGAAGGGAACACAAAGTTTCTTTTCAGTTGCCAACTCCACACCATACAAATATATGGGGAGGTACAAGCTCCAACTCGGTTTTACAGTGAAAACGGCAGGCACTTCAAACCGGCACTAGGAAACAGACTGAGAAACCAGAGTAAGGGTTTCTCCTGCAACCCGTTCCCTTTGTGCTGGATGAACGAACGTCTCTCCACATGCTCAGTTCTGAGAGATAAGTGTGTGTGAAAGCCGTCCTTCACCTAGCTTGAAGGGAACACTAAGTTTCTTTTCAGTTGCCAAATCCACTCCATACATATATATGGGGAGGTACAAGCTCCAACTCGGTTTTACAGTGAAAACGGCAGGCACTTCAAACCGGCACTAGGAAACAGACTGAGAAACCAGAGTAAGGGTTTCTCCTGCAACCCGTTCCCTTTGTGCTGGATGAACGAACGTCTCTCCACATGCTCAGTTCTGAGAGATAACTGTGTGTGAAAGCCGTCCTTCACCTAGCTTGAAGGGAACACAAAGTTTCTTTTCAGTTGCCAACTCCACTCCATACATATATATGGGGAGGTACAAGCTCCAACTCGGTTTTACAGTGAAAAAGGCAGGCACTTCAAACCGGCACTAGGAAACAGACTGAGAAACCAGAGTAAGGGTTTCTCCTGCAAACAGTTCCCTTTGTGCTGGATGAACGAACGTCTCTCCACATGCTCAGTTCTGAGAGATAAGTGTGTGTGAAAGCCGTCCTTCACATAGCTTGAAGGGAACACAAAGTTTCTTTTCAGTTGCCAACTCCACTCCATACATATATATGGGGAGGTACAAGCTCCAACTCGGTTTTACAGTGAAAACGGCAGGCACTTCAAACCGGCACTAGGAAACAGACTGAGAAACCAGAGTAAGGGTTTCTCCTGCAACCCGTTCCCTTTGTGCTGGATGAACGAACGTCTCTCCACATGCTCAGTTCTGAGAGATAAGTGTGTGTGAAAGCCGTCCTTCACCTAGCTTGAAGGGAACACAAAGTTTCTTTTCAGTTGCCAACTCCACTCCATACATATATATGGGGAGGTACAAGCTCCAACTCGGTTTTACAGTGAAAACGGCAGGCACTTCAAACCGGCACTAGGAAACAGACTGAGAAACCAGAGTAAGGGTTACTCCTGCAACCCGTTCCCTTTGTGCTGGATGAACGAACGTCTCTCCACATGCTCAGTTCTGAGAGATAAGTGTGTGTGAAAGCCGTCCTTCACCTAGCTTGAAGGGAACACAAAGTTTCTTTTCAGTTGCCAACTCCACTCCATACATATATATGGGGAGGTACAAGCTCCAACTCGGTTTTACAGTGAAAACGGCAGGCACTTCAAACCGGCACTAGGAAACAGACTGAGAAACCAGAGAAAGGGTTTCTCCTGCAACCCGTTCCCTTTGTGCTGGATGAACGAACGTCTCTCCACATGCTCAGTTCTGAGAGATAAGTGTGTGTGAAAGCCGTCCTTCACCTAGCTTGAAGGGAACACAAAGTTTCTTTTCAGTTGCCAACTCCACTCCATAAATGTATATGGGGAGGTACAAGCTCCAACTCGGTTTTACAGTGAAAACGGCAGGCACTTCAAACCGGCCCTAGGAAACAGACTGAGAAACCAGAGTAAGGGTTTCTCCTGCAACCCGTTCCCTTTGTGCTGGATGAACGAACGTCTCTCCACATGCTCAGTTCTGAGAGATAAGTGTGTGTGAAGCCGTCCTTCACCTAGCTTGAAGGGAACACAAAGTTTCTTTTCAGTTGCCAACTCCACTCCATACATATATATGGGGAGGTACAAGCTCCAACTCGGTTTTACAGTGAAAACAGCAGGCACTTCAAACCGGCACTAAGAAACCGACTGAGAATCCAGAGTAAGGGTTTCACCTGCAACCCGTTCCCTTTGTGCTGGATGAACGAACGTCTCTCCACATGCTCAGTTCTGAGAGATAAGTGTGTGTGAAAGCCGTCCTTCACCTAGCTTGAAGGGAACACAAAGTTTCTTTTCAGTTGCCAACTCCACTCCATACATATATATGGGGAGGTACAAGCTCAACTCGGTTTTACAGTGAAAACGGCAGGCACTTCAAACCGGCACTAGGAAACAGACTGAGAAACCAGAGTAAGGGTTTCTCCTGCAACCCGTTCCCTTTGTGCTGGATGAACGAACGTCTCTCCACATGCTCAGTTCTGAGAGATAAGTGTGTGTGAAAGCCGTCCTTCACGTAGCTTGAAGGGAACACAAAGTTTCTTTTCAGTTGCCAACTCCACTCCATACATATATATGGGGAGGTACAAGCTCCAACTCTGTTTTACAGTGAAAACGGCAGGCACTTCAAACCGGCACTAGGAAACAGACTGAGAAACCAGAGTAAGGGTTTCTCCTGCAACCCGTTCCCTTTGTGCTGGATCAACGAACGTCTCTCCACATGCTCAGTTCTGAGAGATAAGTGTGTGTGAAAGCCTTCCTTCACCTAGCTTGAAGGGAACACAAAGTTTCTTTTCAGTTGCCAACTCCACTCCATACATATATATGGGGAGGTACAAGCTGCAACTCGGTTTTACAGTGAAAACGGCAGGCACTTCAAACCGGCACTAGGAAACCGACTGAGAATCCAGAGTAAGGGTTTCTCCTGCAACCCGTTCCCTTTGTGCTGGATGAACGAACGTCTCTCCACATGCTCAGTTCTGAGAGATAAGTGTGTGTGAAAGCCGTCCTTCACCTTGCTTGAAGGGAACACAAAGTTTCTTTTCAGTTGCCAACTCCACTCCATACATATATATGGGGAGGTACAAGCTCCAACTCGGTTTTACAGTGAAAACGGCAGGCACTTCAAACCGGCCCTAGGAAACAGACTGAGAAACCAGAGTAAGGGTTTCTCCTGCAACCCGTTCCCTTTGTGCATGATGAACGAACGTCTCTCCACATGCTCAGTTCTGAGAGATAAGTGTGTGTTAAAGCCGTCCTTCACCTAGCTTGAAGGGAACACAAAGTTTCTTTTCAGTTGCCAACTCCACTCCATACATATATATGGGGAGGTACAAGCTCCAACTAGGTTTTACAGTGAAGACGGAAGGCACTTCAAAGCGGCACTAAGAAACCGACTGAGAATCCAGAGTAAGGGTTTCACCTGCAACCCGTTCCTTTTGTGCTGGATGAACGAACTTCTCTCCACATGCTCAGTTCTGAGAGATAAGTGTGTGTGAAAGCCGTCCTTCACCTAGCTTGAAGGGAACACAAAGTATCTTTTCAGTTACCAACTCCACTCCATACATATATATGGGGAGGTACAAGCTCAACTCGGTTTTACAGTGAAAACGGCAGGCACTTCAAACCGGCACTAGGAAACAGACTGAGAAACCAGAGTAAGGGTTTCTCCTGCAACCCGTTCCCCTTGTGCTGGATGAACGAACGTCTCTCCACATGCTCAGTTCTGAGAGATAAGTGTGTGTGAAAGCCGTCCTTCACCTAGCTTGAAGGGAACACAAAGTTTCTTTTCAGTTGCCAACCCCACTGCAAACATATATATGGGGAGGTACAAGCTCCAACTCGGTTTTACAGTGAAAACGGCAGGCACTTCCAACCGGCACTAGGAAACAGACTGAGAAACCAGAGTAAGGGTTTCTCCTGCAACCCGTTCCCTTTGTGCTGGATGAACGAACGTCTCTCCACATGCTCAGTTCTGAGAGATAAGTGTGTGTGAAAGCCGTCCTTCACCTAGCTTGAAGGGAACACAAAGTTTCTTTTCAGTTGCCAACTCCACTCCATACATGTATATGGGGAGGTACAAGCTCCAACTCGGTTTTACAGTGAAAACGGCAGGCACTTCAAACCGGCCCTAGGAAACAGACTGAGAAACCAGAGTAAGGGTTTCTCCTGCAACCCGTTCCCTTTGTGCTGGATGAACGAACGTCTCTCCACATGCTCAGTTCTGAGAGATAAGTGTGTGTGAAAGCCGTCCTTCACCTAGCTTGAAGGGAACACAAAGTTTCTTTTCAGTTGCCAACTTCACTCCATACATATATATGGGGAGGTACAAGCTCCAACTCGGTTTTACAGTGAAAACGGCAGGCACTTCAAACCGGCACTAGGAAACAGACTGAGAAACCAGAGTAAGGGTTTCTCCTGCAACCCGTTCCCTTTGTGCTGGATGAACGAACGTCTCTCCACATGCCCAGTTCTGAGAGATAAGTGTGTGTGAAAGCCGTACTTCACCTAGCTTGAAGGGAACACAAAGTTTCTTTTCAGTTGCCAACTCCACTCCATACATATATATGGGGAGGTACAAGCTCCAACTCGGTTTTACAGTGAAAACGGCAGGCACTTCAAACCGGCCCTAGGAAACAGACTGAGAAACCAGAGTAAGGGTTTCTCCTGCAACCCGTTCCCTTTGTGCTGGATGAACGAACGTCTCTCCACATGCTCAGTTCTGAGAGATAAGTGTGTGTGAAAGCCGTCCTTCACCTAGCTTGAAGGGAACACAAAGTTTCTTTTCAGTTGCCAACTCCACTCCATACATATATATGGGGAGGTACAAGCTCCAACTCGGTTTTACAGTGAAAACAGCAGGCACTTCAAACCGGCACTAAGAAACCGACTGAGAATCCAGAGTAAGGGTTTCACCTGCAACCCGTTCCCTTTGTGCTGGATGAACGAACGTCTCTCCACATGCTCAGTTCTGAGAGATAAGTGTGTGTGAAAGCCGTCCTTCACCTAGCTTGAAGGGAACACAAAGTTTCTTTTCAGTTGCCAACTCCACTCCATACATATATATGGGGAGGTACAAGCTCAACTCGGTTTTACAGTGAAAACGGCAGGCACTTCAAACCGGCACTAGGAAACAGACTGAGAAACCAGAGTAAGGGTTTCTCCTGCAACCCGTTCCCTTTGTGCTGGATGAACGAACGTCTCTCCACATGCTCAGTTCTGAGAGATAAGTGTGTGTGAAAGCCGTCCTTCACCTAGCTTGAAGGGAACACAAAGTTTCTTTTCAGTTGCCAACTCCACTCCATACATATATATGGGGAGGTACAAGCTCCAACTCGGTTTTACAGTGAAAACGGCAGGCACTTCAAACCGGCACTAGGAAACAGACTGAGAAACCAGAGTAAGGGTTTCTCCTGCAACCCGTTTCCTTTGTGCTGGATGAACGAACGTCTCTCCACATGCTAAGTTCTGAGAGATAAGTGTGTGTGAAAGCCGTCCTTCACCTAGCTTGAAGGGAACACAAAGTTTCTTTTCAGTTGCCAACTCCACTCCATACATATATATGGGGAGGTACAAGCTCCAACTCGGTTTTACAGTGAAAACGGCAGGCACTTCAAACCGGCACTAGGAAACAGACTGAGAAACCAGAGTAAGGGTTTCTCCTGCAACCCGTTCCCTTTGTGCTGGATGAACGAACGTCTCTCCACATGCTCAGTTCTGAGAGATAAGTGTGTGTGAAAGCCGTCCTTCACCTAGCTTGAAGGGAACACAAAGTTTCTTTTCAGTTGCCAACTCCACTCCATACATATATATGGGGAGGTACAAGCTCCAACTCGGTTTTACAGTGAAATCGGCAGGCACTTCAAACCGGCACTAGGAAACAGACTGAGAAACCAGAGTAAGGGTTTCTCCTGCAACCCGTTCCCTTTGTGCTGGATGAACGAACGTCTCTCCACATGCTCAGTTCTGAGAGATAAGTGTGTGTGAAAGCCGTCCTTCACCTAGCTTGAAGGGAACACAAAGTTTCTTTTCAGTTGCCAACTCCACTCCATACATATATATGGGGAGGTACAAGCTCCAACTCGGTTTTACAGTGAAAACGGCAGGCACTTCAAACCGGCCCTAGGAAACAGACTGAGAAACCAGAGTAAGGGTTTCTCCTGCAACCCGTTCCCTATGTGCTGGATGAACGAACGTCTCTCCACATGCTCAGTTCTGAGAGATAAGTGTGTGTGAAAGCCGTCCTTCACCTAGCTTGAAGGGAACACAAAGTTTCTTTTCAGTTGCCAACTCCACTCCATACATATATATGGGGAGGTACAAGCTCCAACTCTGTTTTACAGTGAAAACGGCAGGCACTTCAAACCGGCACTAGGAAACAGACTGAGAAACCAGAGTAAGGGTTTCTCCTGCAACCCGTTCCCTTTGTGCTGGATGAACGAACGTCTCTCCACATGCTCAGTTCTGAGAGATAAGTGTGTGTGAAAGCCGTCCTTCACCTAGCTTGAAGGGAACACAAAGTTTCTTTTCAGTTGCCAACTTCACTCCATACATATATATGGGGAGGTACAGCTCCAACTCGGTTTTACAGTGAAATCGGCAGGCACTTCAAACCGGCACTAGGAAACAGACTGAGAAACCAGAGTAAGGGTTTCTCCTGCAACCCGTTCCCTTTGTGCTGGATGAACGAACGTCTCTCCACATGCTCAGTTCTGAGAGATAAGTGTGTGTGAAAGCCGTCCTTCACCTAGCTTGAAGGGAACACAAAGTTTCTTTTCAGTTGCCAACTCCACTCCATACATATATATGGGGAGGTACAAGCTCCAACTCGGTTTTACAGTGAAAACGGCAGGCACTTCAAACCGGCACTAGGAAACCGACTGAGAAACCAGAGTAAGGGTTTCTCCTGCAACCCGTTCCCTTTGTGCTGGATGAACGAACGTCTCTCCACATGCTCAGTTCTGAGAGATAAGTGTGTGTGAAAGCCGTCCTTCACCTAGCTTGAAGGGAACACAAAGTTTCTTTTCAGTTGCCAACTCCACTCCATACATATATATGGGGAGGTACAAGCTCCAACTCTGTTTTACAGTGAAAACGGCAGGCACTTCAAACCGGCACTAGGAAACAGACTGAGAAACCAGAGTAAGGGTTTCTCCTGCAACCCGTTCCCTTTGTGCTGGATGAACGAACGTCTCTCCACTTGCTCAGTTGTGAGAGATAAGTGTGTGTGAAAGCCGTCCTTCACCTAGCTTGAAGGGAACACAAAGTTTCTTTTCAGGTGCCAACTCCACTACATACATATATATGGGGAGGTACAAGCTCCAACTCGGTTTTACAGTGAAAACGGCAGGCACTTCAAACCGGCACTAGGAAACCGACTGAGAAACCAGAGTAAGGGTTTCTCCTGCAACCCGTTCCCTTTGTGCTGGATGAACGAACGTCTCTCCACATGCTCAGTTCTGAGAGATAAGTGTGTGTGAAGCCGTCCTTCACCTAGCTTGAAGGGAGCACAAAGTTTCTTTTCAGTTGCCAAATCCACTCCATACATATATATGGGGTGGTACAAGCTCCAACTCGGTTTTACAGTGAAAACGGCAGGCACTTCAAACCGGCACTAGGAAACAGACTGAGAAACCAGAGTAAGGGTTTCTCCTGCAACCCGTTTCCTTTGTGCTGGATGAACGAACGTCTCTCCACATGCTCAGTTCTGAGAGATAAGTGTGTGTGAAAGCCGTCCTTCACCTAGCTTGAAGGGAACACAAAGTTTCTTTTCAGTTGCCAACTCCACTCCATACATATATATGGGGAGGTACAAGCTCCAACTCGGTTTTACAGTGAAAAAGGCAGGCACTTCAAACCGGCACTAGGAAACAGACTGAGAAACCAGAGTAAGGGTTTCTCCTGCAACCCGTTCCCTTTGTGCTGGATGAACGAACGTCTCTCCACATGCTCAGTTCTGAGAGATAAGTGTGTGTGAAAGCCGTCCTTCACCTAGCTTGAAGGGAACACAAAGTTTCTTTTCAGTTGCCAACTCCACTCCATACATATATATGGGGAGGTACAAGCTCCAACTCGGTTTTACAGTGAAAACGGCAGGCACTTCAAACCGGCACTAGGAAACAGACTGAGAAACCAGAGTAAGGGTTTCTCCTGCAACCCGTTTCCTTTGTGCTGGATGAACGAACGTCTCTCCACATGCTAAGTTCTGAGAGATAAGTGTGTGTGAAAGCCGTCCTTCACGTAGCTTGAAGGGAACACAAAGTTTCTTTTCAGTTGCCAACTCCACTCCATACATATATATGGGGAGGTACAAGCTCCAACTCTGTTTTACAGTGAAAACGGCAGGCACTTCAAACCGGCACTAGGAAACAGACTGAGAAACCAGAGTAAGGGTTTCTCCTGCAACCCGTTCCCTTTGTGCTGGATGAACGAACGTCTCTCCACTTGCTCAGTTGTGAGAGATAAGTGTGTGTGAAAGCCGTCCTTCACCTAGCTTGAAGGGAACACAAAGTTTCTTTTCAGTTGCCAACTCCACTCCATACATATATATGGGGAGGTACAAGCTCCAACTCGGTTTTACAGTGAAATCGGCAGGCACTTCAAACCGGCACTAGGAAACAGACTGAGAAACCAGAGTAAGGGTTTCTCCTGCAACCCGTTCCCTTTGTGCTGGATGAACGAACGTCTCTCCACATGCTCAGTTCTGAGAGATAAGTGTGTGTGAAAGCCGTCCTTCACCTAGCTTGAAGGGAACACAAAGTTTCTTTTCAGTTGCCAACTCCACTCCATACATATATATGGGGAGGTACAAGCTCCAACTCGGTTTTACAGTGAAATCGGCAGGCACTTCAAACCGGCACTAGGAAACAGACTGAGAAACCAGAGTAAGGGTTTCTCCTGCAACCCGTTCCCTTTGTGCTGGATGAACGAACGTCTCTCCACATGCTCAGTTCTGAGAGATAAGTGTGTGTGAAAGCCGTCCTTCACCTAGCTTGAATGGAACACAAAGTTTCTTTTCAGTTGCCAACTCCACTCCATACATATATATGGGGAGGTACAAGCTCCAACTCGGTTTAACAGTGAAAACGGCAGGCACTTCAAACCGGCACTAGGAAACAGACTGAGAAATCAGAGTAAGGGTTTCTCCTGCAACCCGTTCCCTTTGTGCTGGATGAACGAACGTCTCTCCACATGCTCAGTTCTGAGAGATAAGTGTGTGTGAAAGCCGTCCTTCACCTAGCTTGAAGGGAACACAAAGTTGCTTTTCAGTTGCCAACTCCACTCCATACATATATATGGGGAGGTACAAGCTCCAACTCGGTTTTACAGTGAAAACGGCAGGCACTTCAAACCGGCACTAGGAAACAGACTGAGAAACCAGAGTAAGGGTTTCTCCTGCAACCCGTTCCCTTTGTGCTGGATGAACGAACGTCTCTCCACATGCTCAGTTCTGAGAGATAAGTGTGTGTGAAAGCCGTCCTTCACCTAGCTTGAAGGGAACACAAAGTTTCTTTCAGTTGCCAACTCCACTCCATACATATATATGGGGAGGTACAAGCTCCAACTCGGTTTTACAGTGAAAACGGCAGGCACTTCAAACCGGCACTAGGAAACAGACTGAGAAACCAGAGTAAGGGTTTCTCCTGCAACCCGTTCCCTTTGTGCTGGATGAACGAACGTCTCTCCACATGCTCAGTTCTGAGAGATAAGTGTGTGTGAAAGCCGTACTTCACCTAGCTTGAAGGGAACACAAAGTTTCTTTTCAGTTGCCAACTCCACTCCATACATATATATGGGGAGGTACAAGCTCCAACTCGGTTTTACAGTGAAAACGGCAGGCACTTCAAACCGGCACTAGGAAACAGACTGAGAAACCAGAGTAAGGGTTTCTCCTGCAACCCGTTCCCTTTGTGCTGGATGAACGAACGTCTCTCCACATGCTCAGCTCTGAGAGATAAGTGTGTGTGAAAGCCGTCCTTCACCTAGCTTGAGGGGAACACAAAGTTTCTTTTCAGTTGCCAACTCCACTCCATACATATATATGGGGAGGTACAAGCTCCAACTCGGTTTTACAGTGAAAACGGCAGGCACTTCAAACCGGCACTAGGAAACAGACTGAGAAACAAGAGTAAGGGTTTCTCCTGCAACCCGTTCCCTTTGTGCTGGATGAACGAACGTCTCTCCACATGCTCAGTTCTGAGAGATAAGTGTGTGTGAAAGCCGTCCTTCACCTAGCTTGAAAGGAACACAAAGTTTCTTTTCAGTTGCCAACTCCACTCCATAAATATATAAGTGGAAGTACAAGCTCCAACTCGGTTTTACACTGAAAACGGCAGGCACTTCAAACCGACACTAGGAAACAGACTGAGAAACCAGAGTAAGGGTTTCTCCTGCAACCCGTTCCCTTTGTGCTGGATGAACGAACGTCTCTCCACATGCTCAGTTCTGAGAGATAAGTGTGTGTGAAAGCCGTCCTTCACCTAGCTTGAAGGGAACACAAAGTTTCTTTTCAGGTGCCAACTCCACTCCATACATATATATGGGGAGGTACAAGCTCCAACTCGGTTTTACAGTGAAAACGGCAGGCACTTCAAACCGGCACTAGGAAACCGACTGAGAAACCAGAGTAAGGGTTTCTCCTGCAACCCGTTCCCTTTGTGCTGGATGAACGAACGTCTCTCCACATGCTCAGTTCTGAGAGATAAGTGTGTGTGAAGCCGTCCTTCACCTAGCTTGAAGGGAGCACAAAGTTTCTTTTCAGTTGCCAAATCCACTCCATACATATATATGGGGTGGTACAAGCTCCAACTCGGTTTTACAGTGAAAACGGCAGGCACTTCAAACCGGCACTAGGAAACAGACTGAGAAACCAGAGTAAGGGTTTCTCCTGCAACCCGTTTCCTTTGTGCTGGATGAACGAACGTCTCTCCACATGCTCAGTTCTGAGAGATAAGTGTGTGTGAAAGCCGTCCTTCACCTAGCTTGAAGGGAACACAAAGTTTCTTTTCAGTTGCCAACTCCACTCCATACATATATATGGGGAGGTACAAGCTCCAACTCGGTTTTACAGTGAAAACGGCAGGCACTTCAAACCGGCACTAGGAAACAGACTGAGAAACCAGAGTAAGGGTTTCTCCTGCAACCCGTTCCCTTTGTGCTGGATGAACGAACGTCTCTCCACATGCTCAGTTCTGAGAGATAAGTGTGTGTGAAAGCCGTACTTCACCTAGCTTGAAGGGAACACAAAGTTTCTTTTCAGTTGCCAACTCCACTCCATACATATATATGGGGAGGTACAAGCTCCAACTCGGTTTTACAGTGAAAACGGCAGGCACTTCAAACCGGCACTAGGAAACAGACTGAGAAACCAGAGTAAGGGTTTCTCCTGCAACCCGTTCCCTTTGTGCTGGATGAACGAACGTCTCTCCACATGCTCAGCTCTGAGAGATAAGTGTGTGTGAAAGCCGTCCTTCACCTAGCTTGAGGGGAACACAAAGTTTCTTTTCAGTTGCCAACTCCACTCCATACATATATATGGGGAGGTACAAGCTCCAACTCGGTTTTACAGTGAAAACGGCAGGCACTTCAAACCGGCACTAGGAAACAGACTGAGAAACCAGAGTAAGGGTTTCTCCTGCAACCCGTTCCCTTTGTGCTGGATGAACGAACGTCTCTCCACATGCTCAGTTCTGAGAGATAAGTGTGTGTGAAAGCCGTCCTTCACCTAGCTTGAAAGGAACACAAAGTTTCTTTTCAGTTGCCAACTCCACTCCATAAATATATAAGTGGAAGTACAAGCTCCAACTCGGTTTTACACTGAAAACGGCAGGCACTTCAAACCGGCACTAGGAAACAGACTGAGAAACCAGAGTAAGGGTTTCTCCTGCAACCCGTTCCCTTTGTGCTGGATGAACGAACGTCTCTCCACATGCTCAGTTCTGAGAGATAAGTGTGTGTGAAAGCCGTCCTTCACCTAGCTTGAAGGGAACACAAAGTTTCTTTTCAGGTGCCAACTCCACTCCATACATATATATGGGGAGGTACAAGCTCCAACTCGGTTTTACAGTGAAAACGGCAGGCACTTCAAACCGGCACTAGGAAACCGACTGAGAAACCAGAGTAAGGGTTTCTCCTGCAACCCGTTCCCTTTGTGCTGGATGAACGAACGTCTCTCCACATGCTCAGTTCTGAGAGATAAGTGTGTGTGAAGCCGTCCTTCACCTAGCTTGAAGGGAGCACAAAGTTTCTTTTCAGTTGCCAAATCCACTCCATACATATATATGGGGTGGTACAAGCTCCAACTCGGTTTTACAGTGAAAACGGCAGGCACTTCAAACCGGCACTAGGAAACAGACTGAGAAACCAGAGTAAGGGTTTCTCCTGCAACCCGTTTCCTTTGTGCTGGATGAACGAACGTCTCTCCACATGCTCAGTTCTGAGAGATAAGTGTGTGTGAAAGCCGTCCTTCACCTAGCTTGAAGGGAACACAAAGTTTCTTTTCAGTTGCCAACTCCACTCCATACATATATATGGGGAGGTACAAGCTCCAACTCGGTTTTACAGTGAAAAAGGCAGGCACTTCAAACCGGCACTAGGAAACAGACTGAGAAACCAGAGTAAGGGTTTCTCCTGCAACCCGTTCCCTATGTGCTGGATGAACGAACGTCTCTCCACATGCTCAGTTCTGAGAGATAAGTGTGTGTGAAAGCCGTCCTTCACCTAGCTTGAAGGGAACACAAAGTTTCTTTTCAGTTGCCAACTCCACTCCATACATATATATGGGGAGGTACAAGCTCCAACTCGGTTTTACAGTGAAAACGGCAGGCACTTCAAACCGGCACTAGGAAACAGACTGAGAAACCAGAGTAAGGGTTTCTCCTGCAACCCGTTCCCTTTGTGCTGGATGAACGAACGTCTCTCCACATGCTCAGTTCTGAGAGATAAGTGTGTGTGAAAGCCGTCCTTCACGTAGCTTGAAGGGAACACAAAGTTTCTTTTCAGTTGCCAACTCCACTCCATACATATATATGGGGAGGTACAAGCTCCAACTCGGTTTTACAGTGAAATCGGCAGGCACTTCAAACCGGCACTAGGAAACAGACTGAGAAACCAGAGTAAGGGTTTCTCCTGCAACCCGTTCCCTTTGTGCTGGATGAACGAACGTCTCTCCACATGCTCAGTTCTGAGAGATAAGTGTGTGTGAAAGCCGTCCTTCACCTAGCTTGAAGGGAACACAAAGTTTCTTTTCAGTTGCCAACTCCACTCCATACATATATATGGGGAGGTACAAGCTCCAACTCGGTTTTACAGTGAAATCGGCAGGCACTTCAAACCGGCCCTAGGAAACAGACTGAGAAACCAGAGTAAGGGTTTCTCCTGCAACCCGTTCCCTTTGTGCTGGATGAACGAACGTCTCTCCACATGCTCAGTTCTGAGAGATAAGTGTGTGTGAAAGCCGTCCTTCACCTAGCTTGAAGGGAACACAAAGTTTCTTTTCAGTTGCCAACTCCACTCCATACATATATATGGGGAGGTACAAGCTCCAACTCGGTTTAACAGTGAAAACGGCAGGCACTTCAAACCGGCACTAGGAAACAGACTGAGAAACCAGAGTAAGGGTTTCTCCTGCAACCCGTTCCCTTTGTGCTGGATGAACGAACGTCTCTCCACATGCTCAGTTCTGAGAGATAAGTGTGTGTGAAAGCCGTCCTTCACCTAGCTTGAAGGGAACACAAAGTTGCTTTTCAGTTGCCAACTCCACTCCATACATATATATGGGGAGGTACAAGCTCCAACTCGGTTTTACAGTGAAAACGGCAGGCACTTCAAACCGGCACTAGGAAACAGACTGAGAAACCAGAGTAAGGGTTTCTCCTGCAACCCGTTCCCTTTGTGCTGGATGAACGAACGTCTCTCCACATGCTCAGTTCTGAGAGATAAGTGTGTGTGAAAGCCGTCCTTCACCTAGCTTGAAGGGAACACAAAGTTTCTTTCAGTTGCCAACTCCACTCCATACATATATATGGGGAGGTACAAGCTCCAACTCGGTTTTACAGTGAAAACGGCAGGCACTTCAAACCGGCACTAGGAAACAGACTGAGAAACCAGAGTAAGGGTTTCTCCTGCAACCCGTTCCCTTTGTGCTGGATGAACGAACGTCTCTCCACATGCTCAGTTCTGAGAGATAAGTGTGTGTGAAAGCCGTCCTTCACCTAGCTTGAAGGGAACACAAAGTTTCTTTCAGTTGCCAACTCCACTCCATACATATATATGGGGAGGTACAAGCTCCAACTCGGTTTTACAGTGAAAACGGCAGGCACTTCAAACCGGCACTAGGAAACAGACTGAGAAACCAGAGTAAGGGTTTCTCCTGCAACCCGTTCCCTTTGTGCTGGATGAACGAACGTCTCTCCACATGCTCAGTTCTGAGAGATAAGTGTGTGTGAAAGCCGTACTTCACCTAGCTTGAAGGGAACACAAAGTTTCTTTTCAGTTGCCAACTCCACTCCATACATATATATGGGGAGGTACAAGCTCCAACTCGGTTTTACAGTGAAAACGGCAGGCACTTCAAACCGGCACTAGGAAACAGACTGAGAAACCAGAGTAAGGGTTTCTCCTGCAACCCGTTCCCTTTGTGCTGGATGAACGAACGTCTCTCCACATGCTCAGCTCTGAGAGATAAGTGTGTGTGAAAGCCGTCCTTCACCTAGCTTGAGGGGAACACAAAGTTTCTTTTCAGTTGCCAACTCCACTCCATACATATATATGGGGAGGTACAAGCTCCAACTCGGTTTTACAGTGAAAACGGCAGGCACTTCAAACCGGCACTAGGAAACAGACTGAGAAACCAGAGTAAGGGTTTCTCCTGCAACCCGTTCCCTTTGTGCTGGATGAACGAACGTCTCTCCACATGCTCAGCTCTGAGAGATAAGTGTGTGTGAAAGCCGTCCTTCACCTAGCTTGAGGGGAACACAAAGTTTCTTTTCAGTTGCCAACTCCACTCCATACATATATATGGGGAGGTACAAGCTCCAACTCGGTTTTACAGTGAAAACGGCAGGCACTTCAAACCGGCACTAGGAAACAGACTGAGAAACAAGAGTAAGGGTTTCTCCTGCAACCCGTTCCCTTTGTGCTGGATGAACGAACGTCTCTCCACATGCTCAGTTCTGAGAGATAAGTGTGTGTGAAAGCCGTCCTTCACCTAGCTTGAAGGGAACACAAAGTTTCTTTTCAGTTGCCAACTCCACTCCATACATATATATGGGGAGGTACAAGCTCCAACTCGGTTTAACAGTGAAAACGGCAGGCACTTCAAACCGGCACTAGGAAACAGACTGAGAAACCAGAGTAAGGGTTTCTCCTGCAACCCGTTCCCTTTGTGCTGGATGAACGAACGTCTCTCCACTTGCTCAGTTGTGAGAGATAAGTGTGTGTGAAAGCCGTCCTTCACCTAGCTTGAAGGGAACACAAAGTTTCTTTTCAGTTGCCAACTCCACTCCATACATATATATGGGGAGGTACAAGCTCCAACTCGGTTTTACAGTGAAATCGGCAGGCACTTCAAACCGGCACTAGGAAACAGACTGAGAAACCAGAGTAAGGGTTTCTCCTGCAACCCGTTCCCTTTGTGCTGGATGAACGAACGTGTCTCCACATGCTCAGTTCTGAGAGATAAGTGTGTGTGAAAGCCGTCCTTCACCTAGCTTGAAGGGAACACAAAGTTTCTTTTCAGTTGCCAACTCCACTCCATACATATATATGGGGAGGTACAAGCTCCAACTCGGTTTTACAGTGAAATCGGCAGGCACTTCAAACCGGCACTAGGAAACAGACTGAGAAACCAGAGTAAGGGTTTCTCCTGCAACCCGTTCCCTTTGTGCTGGATGAACGAACGTCTCTCCACATGCTCAGTTCTGAGAGATAAGTGTGTGTGAAAGCCGTACTTCACCTAGCTTGAAGGGAACACAAAGTTTCTTTTCAGTTGCCAACTCCACTCCATACATATATATGGGGAGGTACAAGCTCCAACTCGGTTTTACAGTGAAAACGGCAGGCACTTCAAACCGGCACTAGGAAACAGACTGAGAAACCAGAGTAAGGGTTTCTCCTGCAACCCGTTCCCTTTGTGCTGGATGAACGAACGTCTCTCCACATGCTCAGCTCTGAGAGATAAGTGTGTGTGAAAGCCGTCCTTCACCTAGCTTGAGGGGAACACAAAGTTTCTTTTCAGTTGCCAACTCCACTCCATACATATATATGGGGAGGTACAAGCTCCAACTCGGTTTTACAGTGAAAACGGCAGGCACTTCAAACCGGCACTAGGAAACAGACTGAGAAACAAGAGTAAGGGTTTCTCCTGCAACCCGTTCCCTTTGTGCTGGATGAACGAACGTCTCTCCACATGCTCAGTTCTGAGAGATAAGTGTGTGTGAAAGCCGTCCTTCACCTAGCTTGAAGGGAACACAAAGTTTCTTTTCAGTTGCCAACTCCACTCCATACATATATATGGGGAGGTACAAGCTCCAACTCGGTTTAACAGTGAAAACGGCAGGCACTTCAAACCGGCACTAGGAAACAGACTGAGAAACCAGAGTAAGGGTTTCTCCTGCAACCCGTTCCCTTTGTGCTGGATGAACGAACGTCTCTCCACATGCTCAGTTCTGAGAGATAAGTGTGTGTGAAAGCCGTCCTTCACCTAGCTTGAAGGGAACACAAAGTTGCTTTTCAGTTGCCAACTCCACTCCATACATATATATGGGGAGGTACAAGCTCCAACTCGGTTTTACAGTGAAAACGGCAGGCACTTCAAACCGGCACTAGGAAACAGACTGAGAAACCAGAGTAAGGGTTTCTCCTGCAACCCGTTCCCTTTGTGCTGGATGAACGAACGTCTCTCCACATGCTCAGTTCTGAGAGATAAGTGTGTGTGAAAGCCGTCCTTCACCTAGCTTGAAGGGAACACAAAGTTTCTTTCAGTTGCCAACTCCACTCCATACATATATATGGGGAGGTACAAGCTCCAACTCGGTTTTACAGTGAAAACGGCAGGCACTTCAAACCGGCACTAGGAAACAGACTGAGAAACCAGAGTAAGGGTTTCTCCTGCAACCCGTTCCCTTTGTGCTGGATGAACGAACGTCTCTCCACATGCTCAGTTCTGAGAGATAACTGTGTGTGAAAGCCGTACTTCACCTAGCTTGAAGGGAACACAAAGTTTCTTTTCAGTTGCCAACTCCACTCCATACATATATATGGGGAGGTACAAGCTCCAACTCGGTTTTACAGTGAAAACGGCAGGCACTTCAAACCGGCACTAGGAAACAGACTGAGAAACCAGAGTAAGGGTTTCTCCTGCAACCCGTTCCCTTTGTGCTGGATGAACGAACGTCTCTCCACATGCTCAGCTCTGAGAGATAAGTGTGTGTGAAAGCCGTCCTTCACCTAGCTTGAGGGGAACACAAAGTTTCTTTTCAGTTGCCAACTCCACTCCATACATATATATGGGGAGGTACAAGCTCCAACTCGGTTTTACAGTGAAAACGGCAGGCACTTCAAACCGGCACTAGGAAACAGACTGAGAAACAAGAGTAAGGGTTTCTCCTGCAACCCGTTCCCTTTGTGCTGGATGAACGAACGTCTCTCCACATGCTCAGTTCTGAGAGATAAGTGTGTGTGAAAGCCGTCCTTCACCTAGCTTGAAAGGAACACAAAGTTTCTTTTCAGTTGCCAACTCCACTCCATAAATATATAAGTGGAAGTACAAGCTCCAACTCGGTTTTACACTGAAAACGGCAGGCACTTCAAACCGGCACTAGGAAACAGACTGAGAAACCAGAGTAAGGGTTTCTCCTGCAACCCGTTCCCTTTGTGCTGGATGAACGAACGTCTCTCCACATGCTCAGTTCTGAGAGATAAGTGTGTGTGAAAGCCGTCCTTCACCTAGCTTGAAGGGAACACAAAGTTTCTTTTCAGGTGCCAACTCCACTCCATACATATATATGGGGAGGTACAAGCTCCAACTCGGTTTTACAGTGAAAACGGCAGGCACTTCAAACCGGCACTAGGAAACCGACTGAGAAACCAGAGTAAGGGTTTCTCCTGCAACCCGTTCCCTTTGTGCTGGATGAACGAACGTCTCTCCACATGCTCAGTTCTGAGAGATAAGTGTGTGTGAAGCCGTCCTTCACCTAGCTTGAAGGGAGCACAAAGTTTCTTTTCAGTTGCCAAATCCACTCCATACATATATATGGGGTGGTACAAGCTCCAACTCGGTTTTACAGTGAAAACGGCAGGCACTTCAAACCGGCACTAGGAAACAGACTGAGAAACCAGAGTAAGGGTTTCTCCTGCAACCCGTTTCCTTTGTGCTGGATGAACGAACGTCTCTCCACATGCTCAGTTCTGAGAGATAAGTGTGTGTGAAAGCCGTCCTTCACCTAGCTTGAAGGGAACACAAAGTTTCTTTTCAGTTGCCAACTCCACTCCATACATATATATGGGGAGGTACAAGCTCCAACTCGGTTTTACAGTGAAAAAGGCAGGCACTTCAAACCGGCACTAGGAAACAGACTGAGAAACCAGAGTAAGGGTTTCTCCTGCAACCCGTTCCCTTTGTGCTGGATGAACGAACGTCTCTCCACATGCTCAGTTCTGAGAGATAAGTGTGTGTGAAAGCCGTCCTTCACCTAGCTTGAAGGGAACACAAAGTTTCTTTTCAGTTGCCAACTCCACTCCATACATATATATGGGGAGGTACAAGCTCCAACTCGGTTTTACAGTGAAAACGGCAGGCACTTCAAACCGGCACTAGGAAACAGACTGAGAAACCAGAGTAAGGGTTTCTCCTGCAACCCGTTTCCTTTGTGCTGGATGAACGAACGTCTCTCCACATGCTAAGTTCTGAGAGATAAGTGTGTGTGAAAGCCGTCCTTCACCTAGCTTGAAGGGAACACAAAGTTTCTTTTCAGTTGCCAACTCCACTCCATACATATATATGGGGAGGTACAAGCTCCAACTCGGTTTTACAGTGAAAACGGCAGGCACTTCAAACCGGCACTAGGAAACAGACTGAGAAACCAGAGTAAGGGTTTCTCCTGCAACCCGTTCCCTTTGTGCTGGATGAACGAACGTCTCTCCACATGCTCAGTTCTGAGAGATAAGTGTGTGTGAAAGCCGTCCTTCACCTAGCTTGAAGGGAACACAAAGTTTCTTTTCAGTTGCCAACTCCACTCCATACATATATATGGGGAGGTACAAGCTCCAACTCGGTTTTACAGTGAAATCGGCAGGCACTTCAAACCGGCACTAGGAAACAGACTGAGAAACCAGAGTAAGGGTTTCTCCTGCAACCCGTTCCCTTTGTGCTGGATGAACGAACGTCTCTCCACATGCTCAGTTCTGAGAGATAAGTGTGTGTGAAAGCCGTCCTTCACCTAGCTTGAAGGGAACACAAAGTTTCTTTTCAGTTGCCAACTCCACTCCATACATATATATGGGGAGGTACAAGCTCCAACTCGGTTTAACAGTGAAAACGGCAGGCACTTCAAACCGGCACTAGGAAACAGACTGAGAAACCAGAGTAAGGGTTTCTCCTGCAACCCGTTCCCTTTGTGCTGGATGAACGAACGTCTCTCCACATGCTCAGTTCTGAGAGATAAGTGTGTGTGAAAGCCGTCCTTCACCTAGCTTGAAGGGAACACAAAGTTGCTTTTCAGTTGCCAACTCCACTCCATACATATATATGGGGAGGTACAAGCTCCAACTCGGTTTTACAGTGAAAACGGCAGGCACTTCAAACCGGCACTAGGAAACAGACTGAGAAACCAGAGTAAGGGTTTCTCCTGCAACCCGTTCCCTTTGTGCTGGATGAACGAACGTCTCTCCACATGCTCAGTTCTGAGAGATAAGTGTGTGTGAAAGCCGTCCTTCACCTAGCTTGAAGGGAACACAAAGTTTCTTTCAGTTGCCAACTCCACTCCATACATATATATGGGGAGGTACAAGCTCCAACTCGGTTTTACAGTGAAAACGGCAGGCACTTCAAACCGGCACTAGGAAACAGACTGAGAAACCAGAGTAAGGGTTTCTCCTGCAACCCGTTCCCTTTGTGCTGGATGAACGAACGTCTCTCCACATGCTCAGTTCTGAGAGATAAGTGTGTGTGAAAGCCGTACTTCACCTAGCTTGAAGGGAACACAAAGTTTCTTTTCAGTTGCCAACTCCACTCCATACATATATATGGGGAGGTACAAGCTCCAACTCGGTTTTACAGTGAAAACGGCAGGCACTTCAAACCGGCACTAGGAAACAGACTGAGAAACCAGAGTAAGGGTTTCTCCTGCAACCCGTTCCCTTTGTGCTGGATGAACGAACGTCTCTCCACATGCTCAGCTCTGAGAGATAAGTGTGTGTGAAAGCCGTCCTTCACCTAGCTTGAAGGGAACACAAAGTTTCTTTTCAGTTGCCAACTCCACTCCATACATATATATGGGGAGGTACAAGCTCCAACTCGGTTTTACAGTGAAAACGGCAGGCACTTCAAACCGGCACTAGGAAACAGACTGAGAAACAAGAGTAAGGGTTTCTCCTGCAACCCGTTCCCTTTGTGCTGGATGAACGAACGTCTCTCCACATGCTCAGTTCTGAGAGATAAGTGTGTGTGAAAGCCGTCCTTCACCTAGCTTGAAAGGAACACAAAGTTTCTTTTCAGTTGCCAACTCCACTCCATAAATATATAAGTGGAAGTACAAGCTCCAACTCGGTTTTACACTGAAAACGGCAGGCACTTCAAACCGGCACTAGGAAACAGACTGAGAAACCAGAGTAAGGGTTTCTCCTGCAACCCGTTCCCTTTGTGCTGGATGAACGAACGTCTCTCCACATGCTCAGTTCTGAGAGATAAGTGTGTGTGAAAGCCGTCCTTCACCTAGCTTGAAGGGAACACAAAGTTTCTTTTCAGTTGCCAACTCCACTCCATACATATATATGGGGAGGTACAAGCTCCAACTCGGTTTTACAGTGAAAACGGCAGGCACTTCAAACCGGCACTAGGAAACCGACTGAGAAACCAGAGTAAGGGTTTCTCCTGCAACCCGTTCCCTTTGTGCTGAATGAACGAACGTCTCTCCACATGCTCAGTTCTGAGAGATAAGTGTGTGTGAAAGCCGTCCTTCACCTAGCTTGAAGGGAGCACAAAGTTTCTTTTCAGTTGCCAAATCCACTCCATACATATATATGGGGTGGTACAAGCTCCAACTCGGTTTTACAGTGAAAACGGCAGGCACTTCAAACCGGCACTAGGAAACAGACTGAGAAACCAGAGTAAGGGTTTCTCCTGCAACCCGTTTCCTTTGTGCTGGATGAACGAACGTCTCTCCACATGCTCAGTTCTGAGAGATAAGTGTGTGTGAAAGCCGTCCTTCACCTAGCTTGATGGGAACACAAAGTTTCTTTTCAGTTGCCAACTCCACTCCATACATATATATGGGGAGGTACAAGCTCCAACTCGGTTTTACAGTGAAATCGGCAGACACTTCAAACCGGCACTAGGAAACAGACTGAGAAACCAGAGTAAGGGTTTCTCCTGCAACCCGTTCCCTTTGTGCTGGATGAACGAACGTCTCTCCACATGCTCAGTTCTGCGAGATAAGTGTGCGTGAAAGCCGTCCTTCACCTAGCTTGAAGGGAACACAAAGTTTCTTTTCAGTTGCCAACTCCACTCCATACATATATATGGGGAGGTACAAGCTCCAACTCGGTTTTACAGTGAAAACGGCAGGCACTTCAAACCGGCACTAGGAAACAGACTGAGAAACCAGAGTAAGGGTTTCTCCTGCAACCCGTTCCCTTTGTGCTGGATGAACGAACGTCTCTCCACATGCTCAGTTCTGAGAGATAAGTGTGTGTGAAAGCCGTCCTTCACCTAGCTTGAAGGGAACACAAAGTTTCTTTTCAGTTGCCAACTCCACTCCATACATATATATGGGGAGGTACAAGCTCCAACTCGGTTTTACAGTGAAAACGCCAGGCACTTCAAAACGGCACTAGGAAACAGACTGAGAATCCAGAGTAAGGGTTTCTCCTGAAACCCGTTCCCTTTGTGCTGGATGAACGAACGTCTCTCCACATGCTCAGTTCTGAGAGATAAGTGTGTGTGAAAGCCGTCCTTCACCTAGCTTGAAGGGAACACAAAGTTTCTTTTCAGTTGCCAACTCCACTCCATACATATATAAGTGGAAGTACAAGCTCCAACTCGGTTTTACAGTGAAAACGGCAGGCACTTCAAACCGGCACTAGGAAACAGACTGAGAAACCAGAGTAAGGGTTTCTCCTGCAACCCGTTCCCTTTGTGCTGGATGAACGAACGTCTCTCCACATGCTCAGTTCTGAGAGATAAGTGTGTGTGAAATCCGTCCTTCACCTAGCTTGAAGGGAACACAAAGTTTCTTTCAGTTGCCAACTCCACTCCATACATATATATGGGGAGGTACAAGCTCCAAATCGGTTTTACAGTGAAAACGGCAGGCACTTCAAACCGGCACTAGAAACAGACTGTGAAACCAGAGTAAGGGTTTTTCCTGCAACCCGTTCCCTTTGTGCTGGATGAACGAACGTCTCTCCACATGCTCAGTTCTGAGAGATAAGTGTGTGTGAAAGCCGTCCTTCACCTAGCTTGAAGGGAACACAAAGTTTCTTTTCAGTTGCCAACTCCACTCCATACATATATATGGGGAGGTACAAGCTCCAACTCGGTTTTACAGTGAAATAGGCAGGCACTTCAAACCGGCACTAGGAAACAGACTGAGAAACCAGAGGAAGGGTTTCTCCTGCAACCCGTTCCCTTTGTGCTGGATGAACGAACGTCTCTCCACATGCTCAGTTCTGAGAGATAAGTGTGTGTGAAAGCCGTTCTTCACCTAGCTTGAAGGGAACACAAAGTTTCTTTTCAGTTGCCAACTCCACTCCATACATATATATGGGGAGGTACAAGCTCCAACTCGGTTTTACAGTGAAAACGGCAGGCACTTCAAACCGGCACTAGGAAACAGACTGAGAAACCAGAGTAAGGGTTTCTCCTGCAACCCGTTCCCTTTGTGCTGGATGAACGAACGTCTCTCCACATGCTCAGTTCTGAGAGATAAGTGTGTGTGAAAGCCGTCCTTCACCTAGCTTGAAGGGAACACAAAGTTTCTTTTCAGTTGCCAACTCCACTCCATACATATATATGGGGAGGTACAAGCTCCAACTCGGTTTTACAGTGAAAACGCCAGGCACTTCAAAACGGCACTAGGAAACAGACTGAGAATCCAGAGTAAGGGTTTCTCCTGAAACCCGTTCCCTTTGTGCTGGATGAACGAACGTCTCTCCACATGCTCAGTTCTGAGAGATAAGTGTGTGTGAAAGCCGTCCTTCACCTAGCTTGAAGGGAACACAAAGTTTCTTTTCAGTTGCCAACTCCACTCCATACATATATAAGTGGAAGTACAAGCTCCAACTCGGTTTTACAGTGAAAACGGCAGGCACTTCAAACCGGCACTAGGAAACAGACTGAGAAACCAGAGTAATGGTTTCTCCTGCAACCCGTTCCCTTTGTGCTGGATGAACGAACGTCTCTCCACATGCTCAGTTCTGAGAGATAAGTGTGTGTGAAAGCCGTCCTTCACCTAGCTTGAAGGGAACACAAAGTTTCTTTTCAGTTGCCAACTCCACTCCATACATATATATGGGGAGGTACAAGCTCCAACTCGGTTTTACAGTGAAAACGGCAGGCACTTCAAACCGGCACTAGGAAACAGACTGAGAAACCAGAGTAAGGGTTTCTCCTGCAACCCGTTCCCTTTGTGCTGGATGAACGAACGTCTCTCCACATGCTCAGTTCTGAGAGATAAGTGTGTGTGAAAGCCGTCCTTCACCTAGCTTGAAGGGAACACAAAGTTTCTTTTCAGTTGCCAACTCCACTCCATACATATATATGGGGAGGTACAAGCTCCAACTCGGTTTTACAGTGAAATCGGCAGGCACTTCAAACCGGCACTAGGAAACAGACTGAGAAACCAGAGTAAGGGTTTCTCCTGCAACCCGTTCCCTTTGTGCTGGATGAACGAACGTCTCTCCACATGCTCAGTTCTGAGAGATAAGTGTGTGTGAAAGCCGTTCTTCACCTAGCTTGAAGGGAACACAAAGTTTCTTTTCAGTTGCCAACTCCAATCCATACATATATATGGGGAGGTACAAGCTCCAACTCGGTTTTACAGTGAAAACGGCAGGCACTTCAAACCGGCACTAGGAAACAGACTGAGAAACCAGAGTAAGGGTTTCTCCTGCAACCCGTTCCCTTTGTGCTGGATGAACGAACGTCTCTCCACATGCTCAGTTCTGAGAGATAAGTGTGTGTGAAAGCCGTCCTTCACCTAGCTTGAAGGGAACACAAAGTTTCTTTTCAGTTGCCAACTCCACTCCATACATATATATGGGGAGGTACAAGCTCCAACTCGGTTTTACAGTGAAAACGGCAGGCACTTCAAACCGGCACTAGGAAACAGACTGAGAAACCAGAGTAAGGGTTTCTCCTGCAACCCGTTCCCTTTGTGCTGGATGAACGAACGTCTCTCCACATGCTCAGTTCTGAGAGATAAGTGTGTGTGAAAGCCGTCCTTCACCTAGCTTGAAGGGAACACAAAGTTTCTTTCAGTTGCCAACTCCACTCCATACATATATATGGGGAGGTACAAGCTCCAAATCGGTTTTACAGTGAAAACGGCAGGCACTTCAAACCGGCACTAGAAACAGACTGTGAAACCAGAGTAAGGGTTTTTCCTGCAACCCGTTCCCTTTGTGCTGGATGAACGAACGTCTCTCCACATGCTCAGTTCTGAGAGATAAGTGTGTGTGAAAGCCGTCCTTCACCTAGCTTGAAGGGAACACAAAGTTTCTTTTCAGTTGCCAACTCCACTCCATACATATATATGGGGAGGTACAAGCTCCAACTCGGTTTTACAGTGAAAACGCCAGGCACTTCAAACCGGCACTAGGAAACAGACTGAGAAACCAGAGTAAGGGTTTCTCCTGCAACCCGTTCCCTTTGTGCTGAATGAACGAACGTCTCTCCACATGCTCAGTTCTGAGAGATAAGTGTGTGTGAAAGCCGTCCTTCACATAGCTTGAAGGGAAGACAAAGCTTCTTTTCAGTTGCCAACTCCACTCCATACATATATATGGGGAGGTACAAGCTCCAACTCGGTTTTACAGTGAAAACGGCAGGCACTTCAAACCGGCAATAGGAAACAGACTGACAAACCAGACTAAGGGTTTCTCCTGCAACCCGTTCCCTTTGTGCTGGATGAACGAACGTCTCTCCACATGCTCAGTTCTGAGAGATAAGTGTGTGTGAAAGCCGTCCTTCACCTAGCTTGAAGGGAACACAAAGTTTGTTTTCAGTTGCCAACTCCACTCCATACATATATATGGGGAGGTACAAGCTCCAACTCGGTTTTACAGTGAAATAGGCAGGCACTTCAAACCGGCACTAGGAAACAGACTGAGAAACCAGAGGAAGGGTTTCTCCTGCAACCCGTTCCCTTTGTGCTGGATGAACGAACGTCTCTCCACATGCTCAGTTCTGAGAGATAAGTGTGTGTGAAAGCCGTTCTTCACCTAGCTTGAAGGGAACACAAAGTTTCTTTTCAGTTTCCAACTCCACTCCATACATATATATGGGGAGGTACAAGCTCCAACTCGGTTTTACAGTGAAAACGGCAGGCACTTCAAACCGGCACTAGGAAACAGACTGAGAAACCAGAGTAAGGGTTTCTCCTGCAACCCGTTCCCTTTGTGCTGGATGAACGAACGTCTCTCCACATGCTCAGTTCTGAGAGATAAGTGTGTGTGAAAGCCGTCCTTCACCTAGCTTGAAGGGAACACAAAGTTTCTTTACAGTTGTCAACTCCACTCCATACATATATATGGGGAGGTACAAGCTCCAACTCGGTTTTACAGTGAAATAGGCAGGCACTTCAAACCGGCACTAGGAAACAGACTGAGAAACCAGAGGAAGGGTTTCTCCTGCAACCCGTTCCCTTTGTGCTGGATGAACGAACGTCTCTCCACATGCTCAGTTCTGAGAGATAAGTGTGTGTGAAAGCCGTTCTTCACCTAGCTTGAAGGGAACACAAAGTTTCTTTTCAGTTGCCAACTCCACTCCATACATATATATGGGGAGGTACAAGCTCCAACTCGGTTTTACAGTGAAAACGGCAGGCACTTCAAACCGGCACTAGGAAACAGACTGAGAAACCAGAGTAAGGGTTTCTCCTGCAACCCGTTCCCTTTGTGCTGGATGAACGAACGTCTCTCCACATGCTCAGTTCTGAGAGATAAGTGTGTGTGAAAGCCGTCCTTCACCTAGCTTGAAGGGAACACAAAGTTTCTTTACAGTTGTCAACTCCACTCCATACATATATATGGGGAGGTACAAGCTCCAACTCGGTTTTACAGTGAAAACGGCAGGCACTTCAAACCGGCACTAGGAAACAGACTGAGAAACCAGAGTAAGGGTTTCTCCTGCAACCCGTTCCCTTTGTGCTGGATGAACGAACGTCTCTCCACATGCTCAGTTCTGAGAGATAAGTGTGTGTGAAAGCCGTCCTTCACCTAGCTTGAAGGGAACACAAAGTTTGTTTTCAGTTGCCAACTCCACTCCATACATATATATGGGGAGGTACAAGCTCCAACTCGATTTTACAGTGAAAACGGCAGGCACTTCAAACCGGCACTAGAAACAGACTGTGAAACCAGAGTAAGGGTTTTTCCTGCAACCCGTTCCCTTTGTGCTGGATGAACGAACGTCTCTCCACATGCTCAGTTCTGAGAGATAAGTGTGTGTGAAAGCCGTCCTTCACCTAGCTTGAAGGGAACACAAAGTTTCTTTTCAGTTGCCAACTCCACTCCATACATATATATGGGGAGGTACAAGCTCCAACTCGGTTTTACAGTGAAAACGCCAGGCACTTCAAACCGGCACTAGGAAACAGACTGAGAATCCAGAGTAAGGGTTTCTCCTGCAACCCGTTCCCTTTGTGCTGGATGAAAGAACGTCTCTCCACATGCTCAGTTCTGAGAGATAAGTGTGTGTGAAAGCCGTCCTTCACCTAGCTTGAAGGGAACACAAAGTTTCTTTTCAGTTGCCAACTCCACTCCATACATATATAAGTGGAAGTACAAGCTCCAACTCGGTTTTACAGTGAAAACGGCAGGCACTTCAAACCGGCACTAGGAAACAGACTGAGAAACCAGAGTAAGGGTTTCTCCTGCAACCCGTTCCCTTTGTGCTGGATGAACGAACGTCTCTCCACATGCTCAGTTCTGAGAGATAAGTGTGTGTGAAAGCCGTCCTTCACCTAGCTTGAAGGGAACACAAAGTTTCTTTTCAGTTGCCAACTCCACTCCATACATATATATGGGGAGGTACAAGCTCCAACTCGGTTTTACAGTGAAAACGGCAGGCACTTCAAACCGGCACTAGGAAACCGACTGAGAAACCAGAGTAAGGGTTTCTCCTGCAACCCGTTCCCTTTGTGCTGGATGAACGAACGTCTCTCCACATGCTCAGTTCTGAGAGATAAGTGTGTGTGAAAGCCGTCCTTCACCTAGCTTGAAGGGAGCACAAAGTTTCTTTTCAGTTGCCAAATCCACTCCATAGATATATATGGGGTGGTACAAGCTCCAACTCGGTTTTACAGTGAAAACGGCAGGCACTTCAAACCGGCACTAGGAAACAGACTGAGAAACCAGAGTAAGGGTTTCTCCTGCAACCCGTTTCCTTTGTGCTGGATGAACGAACGTCTCTCCACATGCTCAGTTCTGAGAGATAAGTGTGTGTGAAAGCCGTCCTTCACCTAGCTTGAAGGGAACACAAAGTTTCTTTTCAGTTGCCAACTCCACTCCATACATATATATGGGGAGGTACAAGCTCCAACTCGGTTTTACAGTCAAAACGGCAGGCACTTCAAACCGGCACTAGGAAACAGACTGAGAAACCAGAGTAAGGGTTTCTCCTGCAACCCGTTCCCTTTGTGCTGGATGAACGAACGTCTCTCCACATGCTCAGTTCTGCGAGATAAGTGTGAGTGAAAGCCGTCATTCACCTAGCTTGAAGGGAACACAAAGTTTCTTTTCAGTTGCCAACTCCACTCCATACATATATATGGGGAGGTACAAGCTCCAACTCGGTTTTACGGTGAAAACGGCAGGCACTTCAAACCGGCACTAGGAAACAGACTGAGAAACCAGAGTAAGGGTTTCTCCTGCAACCCGTTCCCTTTGTGCTGGATGAACGAACGTCTCTCCACATGCTCAGTTCTGAGAGATAAGTGTGTGTGAAAGCCGTTCTTCACCTAGCTTGAAGGGAACACAAAGTTTCTTTTCAGTTGCCAACTCCACTCCATACATATATATGGGGAGGTACAAGCTCCAACTCGGTTTTACAGTGAAAACGGCAGGCACTTCAAACCGGCACTAGGAAACAGACTGAGAAACCAGAGTAAGGGTTTCTCCTGCAACCCGTTCCCTTTGTGCTGGATGAACGAACGTCTCTCCACATGCTCAGTTCTGAGAGATAAGTGTGTGTGAAAGCCGTCCTTCACCTAGCTTGAAGGGAACACAAAGTTTCTTTTCAGTTGCCAACTCCACTCCATACATATATATGGGGAGGTACAAGCTCCAACTCGGTTTTACAGTGAAAACGGCAGGCACTTCAAACCGGCACTAGGAAACAGACTGAGAAACCAGAGTAAAGGTTTCTCCTGCAACCCGTTCCCTTTGTGCTGGATGAACGAACGTCTCTCCACATGCTCAGTTCTGAGAGATAAGTGTGTGTGAAAGCCGTCCTTCACCTAGCTTGAAGGGAACACAAAGTTTCTTTTCAGTTGCCAACTCCACTCCATACATATATATGGGGAGGTACAAGCTCCAACTCGGTTTTACAGTGAAAACGCCAGGCACTTCAAAACGGCACTAGGAAACAGACTGAGAATCCAGAGTAAGGGTTTCTCCTGCAAACCGTTCCCTTTGTGCTGGATGAACGAACGTCTCTCCACATGCTCAGTTCTGAGAGATAAGTGTGTGTGAAAGCCGTCCTTCACCTAGCTTGAAGGGAACACAAAGTTTCTTTTCAGTTGCCAACTCCACTCCATACATATATAAGTGGAAGTACAAGCTCCAACTCGGTTTTACAGTGAAAACGGCAGGCACTTCAAACCGGCACTAGGAAACAGACTGAGAAACCAGAGTAAGGGTTTCTCCTGCAACCCGTTCCCTTTGTGCTGGATGAACGAACGTCTCTCCACATGCTCAGTTCTGACAGATAAGTGTGTGTGAAAGCCGTCCTTCACCTAGCTTGAAGGGAACACAAAGTTTCTTTCCAGTTGCCAACTCCACTCCATACATATATATGGGGAGGTACAAGCTCCAACTCGGTTTTACAGTGAAAACGGCAGGCACTTCAAACCGGCACTAGGAAACCGACTGAGAAACCAGAGTAAGGGTTTCTCCTGCAACCCGTTCCCTTTGTGCTGGATGAACGAACGTCTCTCCACATGCTCAGTTCTGAGAGATAAGTGTGTGTGAAAGCCGTCCTTCACCTAGCTTGAAGGGAGCACAAAGTTTCTTTTCAGTTGCCAAATCCACTCCATACATATATATGGGGTGGTACAAGCTCCAACTCGGTTTTACAGTGAAAACGGCAGGCACTTCAAACCGGCACTAGGAAACAGACTGAGAAACCAGAGTAAGGGTTTCTCCTGCAACCCGTTTCCTTTGTGCTGGATGAACGAACGTCTCTCCACATGCTCAGTTCTGAGAGATAAGTGTGTGTGAAAGCCGTCCTTCACCTAGCTTGAAGGGAACACAAAGTTTCTTTTCAGTTGCCAACTCCACTCCATACATATATATGGGGAGGTACAAGCTCCAACTCGGTTTTACAGTGAAAACGGCAGGCACTTCAAACCGGCACTAGGAAACAGACTGAGAAACCAGAGTAAGGGTTTCTCCTGCAACCCGTTCCCTTTGTGCTGGATGAACGAACGTCTCTCCACATGCTCAGTTCTGAGAGATAAGTGTGTGTGAAAGCCGTCCTTCACCTAGCTTGAAGGGAACACAAAGTTTCTTTTCAGTTGCCAACTCCACTCCATACATATATATGGGGAGGTACAAGCTCCAACTCGGTTTTACAGTGAAATCGGCAGGCACTTCAAACCGGCACTAGGAAACAGACTGAGAAACCAGAGTAAGGGTTTCTCCTGCAACCCGTTCCCTTTGTGCTGGATGAACGAACGTCTCTCCACATGCTCAGTTCTGAGAGATAAGTGTGTGTGAAAGCCGTCCTTCACCTAGCTTGAAGGGAACACAAAGTTTCTTTTCAGTTGCCAACTCCACTCCATACATATATATGGGGAGGTACAAGCTCCAACTCGGTTTTACAGTGAAAACGGCAGGCACTTCAAACCGGCACTAGGAAACAGACTGAGAAACCAGAGTAAGGGTTTCTCCTGCAACCCGTTCCCTTTGTGCTGGATGAACGAACGTCTCTCCACATGCTCAGCTCTGAGAGATAAGTGTGTGTGAAAGCCGTCCTTCACCTAGCTTGAAGGGAACACAAAGTTTCTTTTCAGTTGCCAACTACACTCCATACATATATATGGGGAGGTACAAGCTCCAACTCGGTTTTACAGTGAAAACGCCAGGCACTTCAAACCGGCACTAGGAAACAGACTGAGAAACCAGAGTAAGGGTTTCTCCTGCAACCCGTTCCCTTTGTGCTGGATGAACGAACGTCTCTCCACATGCTCAGTTCTGAGAGATAAGTGTGTGTGAAAGCCGTCCTTCACCTAGCTTGAAAGGAACACAAAGTTTCTTTTCAGTTGCCAACTCCACTCCATAAATATATAAGTGGAAGTACAAGCTCCAACTCGGTTTTACACTGAAAACGGCAGGCACTTCAAACCGGCACTAGGAAACAGACTGAGAAACCAGAGTAAGGGTTTCTCCTGCAACCCGTTCCCTTTGTGCTGGATGAACGAACGTCTCTCCACATGCTCAGTTCTGAGAGATAAGTGTGTGTGAAAGCCGTCCTTCACCTAGCTTGAAGGGAACACAAAGTTTCTTTCCAGTTGCCAACTCCACTCCATACATATATATGGGGAGGTACAAGCTCCAACTCGGTTTTACAGTGAAAACGGCAGGCACTTCAAACCGAAACTAGGAAACCGACTGAGAAACCAGAGTAAGGGTTTCTCCTGCAACCCGTTCCCTTTGTGCTGGATGAACGAACGTCTCTCCACATGCTCAGTTCTGAGAGATAAGTGTGTGTGAAAGCCGTCCTTCACCTAGCTTGAAGGGAACACAAAGTTTCTTTCAGTTGCCAACTCCACTCCATACATATATATGGGGAGGTACAAGCTCCAACTCGGTTTTACAGTGAAAACGGCAGGCACTTCAAACCGGCACTAGGAAACAGACTGAGAAACCAGAGTAAGGGTTTCTCCTGCAACCCGTTCCCTTTGTGCTGGATGAACGAACGTCTCTCCACATGCTCAGTTCTGAGAGATAAGTGTGTGTGAAAGCCGTACTTCACCTACCTTGAAGGGAACACAAAGTTTCTTTTCAGTTGCCAACTCCACTCCATACATATATATGGGGAGGTACAAGCTCCAACTCGGTTTTACAGTGAAAACGGCAGGCACTTCAAACCGGCACTAGGAAACAGACTGAGAAACCAGAGTAAGGGTTTCTCCTGCAACCCGTTCCCTTTGTGCTGGATGAACGAACGTCTCTCCACATGCTCAGCTCTGAGAGATAAGTGTGTGTGAAAGCCGTCCTTCACCTAGCTTGAAGGGAACACAAAGTTTCTTTTCAGTTGCCAACTCCACTCCATACATATATATGGGGAGGTACAAGCTCCAACTCGGTTTTACAGTGAAAACGCCAGGCACTTCAAACCGGCACTAGGAAACAGACTGAGAAACCAGAGTAAGGGTTTCTCCTGCAACCCGTTCCCTTTGTGCTGGATGAACGAACGTCTCTCCACATGCTCAGTTCTGAGAGATAAGTGTGTGTGAAAGCCGTCCTTCACCTAGCTTGAAAGGAACACAAAGTTTCTTTTCAGTTGCCAACTCCACTCCATAAATATATAAGTGGAAGTACAAGCTCCAACTCGGTTTTACACTGAAAACGGCAGGCACTTCAAACCGGCACTAGGAAACAGACTGAGAAACCAGAGTAAGGGTTTCTCCTGCAACCCGTTCCCTTTGTGCTGGATGAACGAACGTCTCTCCACATGCTCAGTTCTGAGAGATAAGTGTGTGTGAAAGCCGTCCTTCACCTAGCTTGAAGGGAACACAAAGTTTCTTTTCAGTTGCCAACTCCACTCCATACATATATATGGGGAGGTACAAGCTCCAACTCGGTTTTACAGTGAAAACGGCAGGCACTTCAAACCGGCACTAGGAAACCTTCTGAGAAACCAGAGTAAGGGTTTCTCCTGCAACCCGTTCCCTTTGTGCTGGATGAACGAACGTCTCTCCACATGCTCAGTTCTGAGAGATAAGTGTGTGTGAAAGCCGTCCTTCACCTAGCTTGAAGGGAGCACAAAGTTTCTTTTCAGTTGCCAAATCCACTCCATACATATATATGGGGAGGTACAAGCTCCAACTCGGTTTTACAGTGAAAACGGCAGGCACTTCAAACCGGCACTAGGAAACAGACTGAGAAACCAGAGTAAGGGTTTCTCCTGCAACCCGTTCCCTTTGTGCTGGATGAACGAACGTCTCTCCACATGCTCAGTTCTGAGAGATAAGTGTGTGTGAAAGCCGTACTTCACCTACCTTGAAGGGAACACAAAGTTTCTTTTCAGTTGCCAACTCCACTCCATACATATATATGGGGAGGTACAAGCTCCAACTCGGTTTTACAGTGAAAACGGCAGGCACTTCAAACCGGCACTAGGAAACAGACTGAGAAACCAGAGTAAGGGTTTCTCCTGCAACCCGTTCCCTTTGTGCTGGATGAACGAACGTCTCTCCACATGCTCAGCTCTGAGAGATAAGTGTGTGTGAAAGCCGTCCTTCACCTAGCTTGAAGGGAACACAAAGTTTCTTTTCAGTTGCCAACTCCACTCCATACATATATATGGGGAGGTACAAGCTCCAACTCGGTTTTACAGTGAAAACGCCAGGCACTTCAAACCGGCACTAGGAAACAGACTGAGAAACCAGAGTAAGGGTTTCTCCTGCAACCCGTTCCCTTTGTGCTGGATGAACGAACGTCTCTCCACATGCTCAGTTCTGAGAGATAAGTGTGTGTGAAAGCCGTCCTTCACCTAGCTTGAAAGGAACACAAAGTTTCTTTTCAGTTGCCAACTCCACTCCATAAATATATAAGTGGAAGTACAAGCTCCAACTCGGTTTTACACTGAAAACGGCAGGCACTTCAAACCGGCACTAGGAAACAGACTGAGAAACCAGAGTAAGGGTTTCTCCTGCAACCCGTTCCCTTTGTGCTGGATGAACGAACGTCTCTCCACATGCTCAGTTCTGAGAGATAAGTGTGTGTGAAAGCCGTCCTTCACCTAGCTTGAAGGGAACACAAAGTTTCTTTTCAGTTGCCAACTCCACTCCATACATATATATGGGGAGGTACAAGCTCCAACTCGGTTTTACAGTGAAAACGGCAGGCACTTCAAACCGGCACTAGGAAACCTTCTGAGAAACCAGAGTAAGGGTTTCTCCTGCAACCCGTTCCCTTTGTGCTGGATGAACGAACGTCTCTCCACATGCTCAGTTCTGAGAGATAAGTGTGTGTGAAAGCCGTCCTTCACCTAGCTTGAAGGGAGCACAAAGTTTCTTTTCAGTTGCCAAATCCACTCCATACATATATATGGGGTGGTACAAGCTCCAACTCGGTTTTACAGTGAAAACGGCAGGCACTTCAAACCGGCACTAGGAAACAGACTGAGAAACCAGAGTAAGGGTTTCTCCTGCAACCCGTTTCCTTTGTGCTGGATGAACGAACGTCTCTCCACATGCTCAGTTCTGAGAGATAAGTGTGTGTGAAAGCCGTCCTTCACCTAGCTTGAAGGGAACACAAAGTTTCTTTTCAGTTGCCAACTCCACTCCATACATATATATGGGGAGGTACAAGCTCCAACTCGGTTTTACAGTGAAATCGGCAGGCACTTCAAACCGGCACTAGGAAACAGACTGAGAAACCAGAGTAAGGGTTTCTCCTGCAACCCGTTCCCTTTGTGCTGGATGAACGAACGTCTCTCCACATGCTCAGTTCTGAGAGATAAGTGTGTGTGAAAGCCGTCCTTCACCAAGCTTGAAGGGAACACAAAGTTTCTTTTCAGTTGCCAACTCCAATCCATACATATATATGGGGAGGTACAAGCTCCAACTCGGTTTTACAGTGAAAACGGCAGGCACTTCAAACCGGCACTAGGAAACAGACTGAGAAACCAGAGTAAGGGTTTCTCCTGCAACCCGTTCCCTTTGTGCTGGATGAACGAAAGTCTCTCCACATGCTCAGTTCTGAGAGATAAGTGTGTGTGAAAGCCGTCCTTCACCTAGCTTGAAGGGAACACAAAGTTTCTTTTCAGTTGCCAACTCCACTCCATACATATATATGGGGAGGTACAAGCTCCAACTCGGTTTTACAGTGAAAACGCCAGGCACTTCAAAACGGCACTAGGAAACAGACTGAGAATCCAGAGTAAGGGTTTCTCCTGCAACCCGTTCCCTTTGTGCTGGATGAACGAACGTCTCTCCACATGCTCAGTTCTGAGAGATAAGTGTGTGTGAAAGCCGTCCTTCACCTAGCTTGAAGGGAACACAAAGTTTCTTTTCAGTTGCCAACTCCACTCCATACATATATAAGTGGAAGTACAAGCTCCAACTCGGTTTTACAGTGAAAACGGCAGGCACTTCAAACCGGCACTAGGAAACAGACTGAGAAACCAGAGTAAGGGTTTCCCCTGCAACCCGTTCCCTTTGTGCTGGATGAACGAACGTCTCTCCACATGCTCAGTTCTGAGAGATAAGTGTGTGTGAAAGCCGTCCTTCACCTAGCTTGAAGGGAACACAAAGTTTCTTTTCAGTTGCCAACTCCACTCCATACATATATATGGGGAGGTACAAGCTCCAACTCGGTTTTACAGTGAAAACGGCAGGCACTTCAAACCGGCACTAGGAAACCGACTGAGAAACCAGTGTAAGGGTTTCTCCTGAAACCCGTTCCCTTTGTGCTGGATGAACGAACGTCTCTCCACATGCTCAGTTCTGAGAGATAAGTGTGTGTGAAAGCCGTCCTTCACCTAGCTTGAAGGGAGCACAAAGTTTCTTTTCAGTTGCCAAATCCACTCCATACATATATATGGGGTGGTACAAGCTCCAACTCGGTTTTACAGTGAAAACGGCAGGCACTTCAAACCGGCACTAGGAAACAGACTGAGAAACCAGAGTAAGGGTTTCTCCTGCAACCCGTTTCCTTTGTGCTGGATGAACGAACGTCTCTCCACATGCTCAGTTCTGAGAGATAAGTGTGTGTGAAAGCCGTCCTTCACCTAGCTTGAAGGGAACACAAAGTTTCTTTTCAGTTGCCAACTCCACTCCATACATATATATGGGGAGGTACAAGCTCCAACTCGGTTTTACAGTGAAAACGGCAGGCACTTCAAACCGGCACTAGGAAACAGACTGAGAAACCAGAGTAAGGGTTTCTCCTGCAACCCGTTCCCTTTGTGCTGGATGAACGAACGTCTCTCCACATGCTCAGTTCTGAGAGATAAGTGTGTGTGAAAGCCGTCCTTCACCTAGCTTGAAGGGAACACAAAGTTTCTTTTCAGTTGCCAACTCCACTCCATACATATATATGGGGAGGTACAAGCTCCAACTCGGTTTTACAGTGAAATCGGCAGGCACTTCAAACCGGCACTAGGAAACAGACTGAGAAACCAGAGTAAGGGTTTCTCCTGCAACCCGTTCCCTTTGTGCTGGATGAACGAACGTCTCTCCACATGCTCAGTTCTGAGAGATAAGTGTGTGTGAAAGCCGTTCTTCACCTAGCTTGAAGGGAACACAAAGTTTCTTTTCAGTTGCCAACTCCACTCCATACATATATATGGGGAGGTACAAGCTCCAACTCGGTTTTACAGTGAAAACGGCAGGCACTTCAAACCGGCACTAGGAAACAGACTGAGAAACCAGAGTAAGGGTTTCTCCTGCAACCCGTTCCCTTTGTGCTGGATGAACGAACGTCTCTCCACATGCTCAGTTCTGAGAGATAAGTGTGTGTGAAAGCCGTCCTTCACCTAGCTTGAAGGGAACACAAAGTTTCTTTTCAGTTGCCAACTCCACTCCATACATATATATGGGGAGGTACAAGCTCCAACTCGGTTTTACAGTGAAAACGGCAGGCACTTCAAACCGGCACTAGGAAACAGACTGAGAAACCAGAGTAAGGGTTTCTCCTGCAACCCGTTCCCTTTGTGCTGGATGAACGAACGTCTCTCCACATGCTCAGTTCTGAGAGATAAGTGTGTGTGAAAGCCGTCCTTCACCTAGCTTGAAGGGAACACAAAGTTTATATCAGTTGCCAACTCCACTCCATACATATATATGGGGAGGTACAAGCTCCAAATCGGTTTTACAGTGAAAACGGCAGGCACTTCAAACCGGCACTAGAAACAGACTGTGAAACCAGAGTAAGGGTTTTTCCTGCAACCCGTTCCCTTTGTGCTGGATGAACGAACGTCTCTCCACATGCTCAGTTCTGAGAGATAAGTGTGTGTGAAAGCCGTCCTTCACCTAGCTTGAAGGGAACACAAAGTTTCTTTTCAGTTGCCAACTCCACTCCATACATATATATGGGGAGGTACAAGCTCCAACTCGGTTTTACAGTGAAAACGCCAGGCACTTCAAACCGGCACTAGGAAACAGACTGAGAAACCAGAGTAAGGGTTTCTCCTGCAACCCGTTCCCTTTGTGCTGAATGAACGAACGTCTCTCCACATGCTCAGTTCTGAGAGATAAGTGTGTGTGAAAGCCGTCCTTCACCTAGCTTGAAGGGAACACAAAGCTTCTTTTCAGTTGCCAACTCCACTCCATACATATATATGGGGAGGTACAAGCTCCAACTCGGATTTACAGTGAAAACGGCAGGCACTTCATACCGGCAATAGGAAACAGACTGACAAACCAGAGTAAGGGTTTCTCCTGCAACCCGTTCCCTTTGTGCTGGATGAACGAACGTCTCTCCACATGCTCAGTTCTGAGAGATAAGTGTGTGTGAAAGCCGTCCTTCACCTAGCTTGAAGGGAACACAAAGTTACTTTTCAGTTGCCAACTCCACTCCATACATATATATGGGGAGGTACAAGCTCCAACTCGGTTTTACAGTGAAATAGGCAGGCACTTCAAACCGGCACTAGGAAACAGACTGAGAAACCAGAGGAAGGGTTTCTCCTGCAACCCGTTCCCTTTGTGCTGGATGAACGAACGTCTCTCCACATGCTCAGTTCTGAGAGATAAGTGTGTGTGAAAGCCGTCCTTCACCTAGCTTGAAGGGAACACAAAGTTTCTTTTCAGTTGCCAACTCCACTCCATACATATATATGGGGAGGTACAAGCTCCAACTCGGTTTTACAGTGAAAACGCCAGGCACTTCAAACCGGCACTAGGAAACAGACTGAGAAACCAGAGTAAGGGTTTCTCCTGCAACCCGTTCCCTTTGTGCTGAATGAACGAACGTCTCTCCACATGCTCAGTTCTGAGAGATAAGTGTGTGTGAAAGCCGTCCTTCACCTAGCTTGAAGGGAACACAAAGCTTCTTTTCAGTTGCCAACTCCACTCCATACATATATATGGGGAGGTACAAGCTCCAACTCGGATTTACAGTGAAAACGGCAGGCACTTCATACCGGCAATAGGAAACAGACTGACAAACCAGAGTAAGGGTTTCTCCTGCAACCCGTTCCCTTTGTGCTGGATGAACGAACGTCTCTCCACATGCTCAGTTCTGAGAGATAAGTGTGTGTGAAAGCCGTCCTTCACCTAGCTTGAAGGGAACACAAAGTTACTTTTCAGTTGCCAACTCCACTCCATACATATATATGGGGAGGTACAAGCTCCAACTCGGTTTTACAGTGAAATAGGCAGGCACTTCAAACCGGCACTAGGAAACAGACTGAGAAACCAGAGGAAGGGTTTCTCCTGCAACCCGTTCCCTTTGTGCTGGATGAACGAACGTCTCTCCACATGCTCAGTTCTGAGAGATAAGTGTGTGTGAAAGCCGTCCTTCACCTAGCTTGAAGGGAACACAAAGTTTCTTTTCAGTTGCCAACTCCACTCCATACATATATATGGGGAGGTACAAGCTCCAACTCGGTTTTACAGTGAAAACGCCAGGCACTTCAAACCGGCACTAGGAAACAGACTGAGAAACCAGAGTAAGGGTTTCTCCTGCAACCCGTTCCCTTTGTGCTGAATGAACGAACGTCTCTCCACATGCTCAGTTCTGAGAGATAAGTGTGTGTGAAAGCCGTCCTTCACCTAGCTTGAAGGGAACACAAAGCTTCTTTTCAGTTGCCAACTCCACTCCATACATATATATGGGGAGGTACAAGCTCCAACTCGGATTTACAGTGAAAACGGCAGGCACTTCATACCGGCAATAGGAAACAGACTGACAAACCAGAGTAAGGGTTTCTCCTGCAACCCGTTCCCTTTGTGCTGGATGAACGAACGTCTCTCCACATGCTCAGTTCTGAGAGATAAGTGTGTGTGAAAGCCGTCCTTCACCTAGCTTGAAGGGAACACAAAGTTACTTTTCAGTTGCCAACTCCACTCCATACATATATATGGGGAGGTACAAGCTCCAACTCGGTTTTACAGTGAAATAGGCAGGCACTTCAAACCGGCACTAGGAAACAGACTGAGAAACCAGAGGAAGGGTTTCTCCTGCAACCCGTTCCCTTTGTGCTGGATGAACGAACGTCTCTCCACATGCTCAGTTCTGAGAGATAAGTGTGTGTGAAATCCGTCCTTCACCTAGCTTGAAGGGAACACAAAGTTTCTTTACAGTTGTCAACTCCACTCCATACATATATATGGGGAGGTACAAGCTCCAACTCGGTTTTACAGTGAAAACGGCAGGCACTTCAAACCGGCACTAGGAAACACACTGAGAAACCAGAGTAAGGGTTTCTCCTGCAACCCGTTCCCTTTGTGCTGGATGAACGAACGTCTCTCCACATGCTCAGTTCTGAGAGATAAGTGTGTGTGAAAGCCGTCCTTCACCTAGCTTGAAGGGAACACAAAGTTTCTTTTCAGTTGCCAACTCCACTCCATACATATATATGGGGAGGTACAAGCTCCAACTCGGTTTTACAGTGAAAACGGCAGGCACTTCAAACCGGCACTAGAAACAGACTGTGAAACCAGAGTAAGGGTTTTTCCTGCAACCCGTTCCCTTTGTGCTGGATGAACGAACGTCTCTCCACATGCTCAGTTCTGAGAGATAAGTGTGTGTGAAAGCCGTCCTTCACCTAGCTTGAAGGGAACACAAAGTTTCTTTTCAGTTGCCAACTCCACTCCATACATATATATGGGGAGGTACAAGCTCCAACTCGGTTTTACAGTGAAAACGCCAGGCACTTCAAACCGGCACTAGGAAACAGACTGAGAATCCAGAGTAAGGGTTTCTCCTGCAACCCGTTTCCTTTGTGCTGGATGAACGAACGTCTCTCCACATGCTCAGTTCTGAGAGATAAGTGTGTGTGAAAGCCGTCCTTCACCTAGCTTGAAGGGAACACAAAGTTTCTTTTCAGTTGCCAACTCCACTCCATACATATATAAGTGGAAGTACAATCTCCAACTCGGTTTTACAGTGAAAACGGCAGGCACTTCAAACCGGCACTAGGAAACAGACTGAGAAACCAGAGTAAGGGTTTCTCCTGCAACCCGTTCCCTTTGTGCTGGATGAACGAACGTCTCTCCACATGCTCAGTTCTGAGAGATAAGTGTGTGTGAAAGCCGTCCTTCACCTAGCTTGAAGGGAACACAAAGTTTCTTTTCAGTTGCCAACTCCACTCCATACATATATATAGGGAGGTACAAGCTCCAACTCGGTTTTACAGTGAAAACGGCAGGCACTTCAAACCGGCACTAGGAAACCGACTGAGAAACCAGAGTAAGGGTTTCTCCTGCAACCCGTTCCCTTTGTGCTGGATGAACGAACGTCTCTCCACATGCTCAGTTCTGAGAGATAAGTGTGTGTGAAAGCCGTCCTTCACCTAGCTTGAAGGGAGCACAAAGTTTCTTTTCAGTTGCCAAATCCACTCCATAGATATATATGGGGTGGTACAAGCTCCAACTCGGTTTTACAGTGAAAACGGCAGGCACTTCAAACCGGCACTAGGAAACAGACTGAGAAACCAGAGTAAGGGTTTCTCCTGCAACCCGTTTCCTTTGTGCTGGATGAACGAACGTCTCTCCACATGCTCAGTTCTGAGAGATAAGTGTGTGTGAAAGCCGTACTTCACCTAGCTTGAAGGGAACACAAAGTTTCTTTTCAGTTGCCAACTCCACTCCATACATATATATGGGGAGGTACAAGCTCCAACTCGGTTTTACAGTCAAAACGGCAGGCACTTCAAACCGGCACTAGGAAACAGACTGAGAAACCAGAGTAAGGGTTTCTCCTGCAACCCGTTCCCTTTGTGCTGGATGAACGAACGTCTCTCCACATGCTCAGTTCTGCGAGATAAGTGTGTGTGAAAGCCGTCCTTCACCTAGCTTGAAGGGAACACAAAGTTTCTTTTCAGTTGCCAACTCCACTCCATACATATATATGGGGAGGTACACGCTCCAACTCGGTTTTACAGTGAAAACGGCAGGCACTTCAAACCGGCACTAGGAAACAGACTGAGAAACCAGAGTAAGGGTTTCTCCTGCAACCCGTTCCCTTTGTGCTGGATGAACGAACGTCTCTCCACATGCTCAGTTCTGAGAGATAAGTGTGTGTGAAAGCCGTTCTTCACCTAGCTTGAAGGGAACACAAAGTTTCTTTTCAGTTGCCAACTCCACTCCATACATATATATGGGGAGGTACAAGCTCCAACTCGGTTTTACAGTGAAAACGGCAGGCACTTCAAACCGGCACTAGGAAACCGACTGAGAAACCAGAGTAAGGGTTTCTCCTGCAACCCGTTCCCTTTGTGCTGGATGAACGAACGTCTCTCCACATGCTCAGTTCTGAGAGATAAGTGTGTGTGAAAGCCGTCCTTCACCTAGCTTGAAGGGAACACAAAGTTTCTTTTCAGTTGCCAACTCCACTCCATACATATATATGGGGAGGTACAAGCTCCAACTCGGTTTTACAGTCAAAACGGCAGGCACTTCAAACCGGCACTAGGAAACAGACTGAGAAACCAGAGTAAGGGTTTCTCCTGCAACCCGTTCCCTTTGTGCTGGATGAACGAACGTCTCTCCACATGCTCAGTTCTGCGAGATAAGTGTGTGTGAAAGCCGTCCTTCACCTAGCTTGAAGGGAACACAAAGTTTCTTTTCAGTTGCCAACTCCACTCCATACATATATATGGGGAGGTACACGCTCCAACTCGGTTTTACAGTGAAAACGGCAGGCACTTCAAACCGGCACTAGGAAACAGACTGAGAAACCAGAGTAAGGGTTTCTCCTGCAACCCGTTCCCTTTGTGCTGGATGAACGAACGTCTCTCCACATGCTCAGTTCTGAGAGATAAGTGTGTGTGAAAGCCGTTCTTCACATAGCTTGAAGGGAACACAAAGTTTCTTTTCAGTTGCCAACTCCACTCCATACATATATATGGGGAGGTACAAGCTCCAACTCGGTTTTACAGTGAAAACGGCAGGCACTTCAAACCGGCACTAGGAAACAGACTGAGAAACCAGAGTAAGGGTTTCTCCTGCAACCCGTTCCCTTTGTGCTGGATGAACGAACGTCTCTCCACATGCTCAGTTCTGAGAGATAAGTGTGTGTGAAAGCCGTCCTTCACCTAGCTTGAAGGGAACACAAAGTTTCTTTTCAGTTGCCAACTCCACTCCATACATATATATGGGGAGGTACAAGCTCCAACTCGGTTTTACAGTGAAAACGGCAGGCACTTCAAACCGGCACTAGGAAACAGACTGAGAAACCAGAGTAAGGGTTTCTCCTGCAACCCGTTCCCTTTGTGCTGGATGAACGAACGTCTCTCCACATGCTCAGTTCTGAGAGATAAGTGTGTGTGAAAGCCGTCGTTCACCGTGCTTGAAGGGAACACAAAGTTTCTTTTCAGTTGCCAACTCCACTCCATACATATATATGGGGAGGTACAAGCTCCAACTCGGTTTTACAGTGAAAACGGCAGTCACTTCAAACCGGCACTAGAAACAGACTGTGAAACCAGAGTAAGGGTTTTTCCTGCAACCCGTTCCCTTTGTGCTGGATGAACGAACGTCTCTCCACATGCTCAGTTCTGAGAGATAAGTGTGTGTGAAAGCCGTCCTTCACCTAGCTTGAAGGGAACACTAAGTTTCTTTTCAGTTGCCAACTCCACTCCATACATATATAAGGGGAGGTACAAGCACCAACTCGGTTTTACAGTGAAAACGGCAGGCACTTCAAACCGGCACTAGGAAACAGACTGAGAAACCAGAGAAAGGGTTTTCCTGCAAACCGTTCCCTTTGTGCTGGATGAACGAACGTCTCTCCACATGCTCAGTTCTGAGAGATAAGTGTGTGTGAAAGCCGTCCTTCACCTAACTTGAAGGGAACACAAAGTTTCTTTTCAGTTGCCAACCCCAATCCATACATATATATGGGGAGGTACAAGCTCCAACTCGGTTTTACAGTGAAAACGGCAGGCACATCAAACCGGCACTAGGAAACAGACTGAGAAACCAGAGTATGGGTTTCTCCTGCAACCCGTTCCCTTTGTGCTGGATGAACGAACGTCTCTCCACATGCTCAGTTCTGAGAGATAAGTGTGTGTGAATGCCGTCCTTCACATAGCTTGAAGGGAACACAAAGTTTCTTTTCAGTTGCCAACTCCACTCCATACATATATATGGGGAGGTACAAGCTCCAACTCGGTTTTACAGTGAAAACGCCAGGCAATTCAAACCGGCACTAGGAAACAGACTGAGAAACCAGAGTAAGGGTTTCTCCTGCAACCCGTTCCCTTTGTGCTGGATGAACGAACGTCTCTCCACATGCTCAGTTCTGAGAGATAAGTGTGTGTGAAAGCCGTCCTTCACCTATCTTGAAGGGAACACAAAGTTTCTTTTCAGTTGCCAAATCCACTCCATACATATATATGGGGAGGTACAAGCTCCAACTCGGTTTTACAGTGAAAACGGCAGGCACATCAAACCGGCACTAGGAAACAGACTGAGAAACCAGAGTATGGGTTTCTCCTGCAACCCGTTCCCTTTGTGCTGGATGAACGAACGTCTCTCCACATGCTCAGTTCTGAGAGATAAGTGTGTGTGAATGCCGTCCTTCACATAGCTTGAAGGGAACACAAAGTTTCTTTTCAGTTGCCAACTCCACTCCATACATATATATGGGGAGGTACAAGCTCCAACTCGGTTTTACAGTGAAAACGCCAGGCAATTCAAACCGGCACTAGGAAACAGACTGAGAAACCAGAGTAAGGGTTTCTCCTGCAACCCGTTCCCTTTGTGCTGGATGAACGAACGTCTCTCCACATGCTCAGTTCTGAGAGATAAGTGTGTGTGAAAGCCGTCCTTCACCTATCTTGAAGGGAACACAAAGTTTCTTTTCAGTTGCCAACTCCACTCCATACATATATAAGTGGAGGTACAAGCTCCAACTCGGTTTTACAGTGAAAACGGCAGGCACTTCAACCCGGCACTAGGAAACAGACTGAGAAACCAGAGTAAGGGTTTCTCCTGCAACCAGTTCCCTTTGTGCTGGATGAACGAACGTCTCTCCACATGCTCAGTTCTTAGAGATAAGTGTGTGTGAAAGCCGTCCTTCACCTAGCTTGAAGGGAGCACAAAGTTTCTTTTCAGTTGCCAAATCCACTCCATACATATATATGGGGTGGTACAAGCTCCAACTCGGTTTTACAGTGAAAACGGCAGGCACTTCAAACCGGCACTAGGAAACAGACTGAGAAACCAGAGTAAGGGTTTCTCCTGCAACCCGTTTCCTTTGTGCTGGATGAACGAACGTCTCTCCACATGCTCAGTTCTGAGAGATAAGTGTGTGTGAAAGCCGTCCTTCACCTAGCTTGAAGGGAACACAAAGTTTCTTTTCAGTTGCCAACTCCACTCCATACATATATATGGGGAGGTACAATCTCCAACTCGGTTTTACAGTGAAATCGGCAGGCACTTCAAACCGGCACTAGGAAACAGACTGAGAAACCAGAGTAAGGGTTTCCCCTGCAACCCGTTCCCTTTGTGCTGGATGAACGAACGTCTCTCCACATGCTCAGTTCTGAGAGATAAGTGTGTGTGAAAGCCGTCCTTCACCTAGCTTGAAGGGAACACAAAGTTTCTTTTCAGTTGCCAACTACACTCCATACATATATATGGGGAGGTACCAGCTCCAACTCGGTTTTACAGTGAAAATGGCAGGCACTTCAAACCGGCACTAGGAAACAGACTGAGAAACCAGAGTAAGGGTTTCTCCTGCAACCAGTTCCCTTTGTGCTGGATGAACGAACGTCTCTCCACATGCTCAGTTTTGAGAGATAAGTGTGTGTGAAAGCCGTCCTTCACCTATCTGGAAGGGAACACAAAGTTTCTTTTCAGTTGCCAACTCCACTCCATACATATATATGGGGAGGTACAAGCTCCAACTCGGTTTTACAGTGAAAACGGCAGGCACTTCAAACCGGCACTAGGAAACAGACTGAGAAACCAGAGTAAGGGTTTCTCCTGCAACCCGTTCCCTTTGTGCTGGATGAACGAACGTCTCTCCACATGCTCAGTTCTGAGAGATAAGTGTGTGTGAAATCCGTCCTTCACCTAGCTTGAAGGGAACACAAAGTTTCTTTTCAGTTGCCAACTCCACTCCATACATATATATGGGGAGGTACAAGCTCCAACTCGGTTTTACAGTGAAATCGGCAGGCACTTCAAACCGGCACTAGGAAACAGACTGAGAAACCAGAGTAAGGGTTTCTCCTGCAACCCGTTCCCTTTGTGCTGGATGAACGAACGTCTCTCCACATGCTCAGTTCTGAGAGATAAGTGTGTGTGAAAGCCGTCCTTCACCTAGCTTGAAGGGAACACAAAGTTTCTTTTCAGTTGCCAAATCCACTCCATACATATATATGGGGAGGTACAAGCTCCAACTCGGTTTTACAGTGAAAACGGCAGGCACTTCAAACCGGCACTAGGAAACAGACTGAGAAACCAGAGAAAGGGTTTTACTGCAAACCCTTTCCTTTGTGCTGGATAAACGAACGTCTCTCCACATGCTCAGTTCTGAGAGATAAGTGTGTGTGAAAGCCGTCCTTCACCTAGCTTGAAGGGAACACAAAGTTTCTTTTCAGTTGCCAACTCCACTCCATACATATATATGGGGAGGTACAATCTCCAACTCGGTTTTACAGTGAAATCGGCAGGCACTTCAAACCGGCACTAGGAAACAGACTGAGAAACCAGAGAAAGGGTTTTCCTGCAAACCGTTCCCTTTGTGCTGGATGAACGAACGTCTCTCCACATGCTCAGTTCTGAGAGATAAGTGTGTGTGAAAGCCGTACTTCACCTAACTTGAAGGGAACACAAAGTTTCTTTTCAGTTGCCAACCCCAATCCATACATATATATGGGGAGGTACAAGCTCCAACTCGGTTTTACAGTGAAAAAGGCAGGCACATCAAACCGGCACTAGGAAACAGACTGAGAAACCAGAGTAAGGGTTTCTCCTGCAACCCGTTCCCTTTGTGCTGGATGAACGAACGTCTCTCCACATGCTCAGTTCTGAGAGATAAGTGAGTGTGAATGCCGTCCTTCACATTGCTTGAAGGGAACACCAAGTTTCTTTTCAGTTGCCAACTCCACTCCATACATATATATGGGGAGGTACAAGCTCCAACTCGGTTTTACAGTGAAAACGCCAGGCAATTCAAACCGGCACTAGGAAACAGACTGAGAAACCAGAGTAAGGGTTTCTCCTGCAACCCGTTCCCTTTGTGCTGGATGAACGAACGTCTCTCCACATGCTCAGTTCTGAGAGATAAGTGTGTGTGAAAGCCGTCCTTCACCTAGCTTGAAGGGAACACAAAGTTTCTTTTCAGTTGACAACTCCACTCCATACATATATAAGTGGAGGTACAAGCTCCAACTCGGTTTTACAGTGAAAACGGCAGGCACTTCAACCCGGCACTAGGAAACAGACTGAGAAAACAGAGTAAGGGTTTCTCCTGCAACCCGTTCCCTTTGTGCTGGATGAACGAACGTCTCTCCACATGCTCAGTTCTGAGAGATAAGTGTGTGTGAAAGCCGTCCTTCACCTAGCTTGAAGGGAACACAAAGTTTCTTTTCAGTTGCCAACTCCACTCCATACATATATATGGGGAGGTACAAGCTCCAACTCGGTTTTACAGTGTAAACGGCAGGCACTTCAAACCGGCACTAGGAAACCGACTGAGAAACCAGAGTAAGGGTTTCTCCTGCAACCCTTTCCCTTTGTGCTGGATGAACGAACGTCTCTCCACATGCTCAGTTCTGAGAGATAAGTGTGTGTGAAAGCCGTCCTTCACCTAGCTTGAAGGGAGCACAAAGTTTCTTTTCAGTTGCCAAATCCACTCCATACATATATATGGGGTGGTACAAGCTCCAACTCGGTTTTACAGTGAAAACGGCAGGCACTTCAAACCGGCACTAGGAAACAGACTGAGAAACCAGAGTAAGGGTTTCTCCTGCAACCCGTTTCCTTTGTGCTGGATGAACGAACGTCTCTCCACATGCTCAGTTCTGAGAGATAAGTGTGTGTGAAAGCCGTCCTTCACCTAGCTTGAAGGGAACACAAAGTTTCTTTTCAGTTGCCAACTCCACTCCATACATATATATGGGGAGGTACAATCTCCAACTCGGTTTTACAGTGAAATCGGCAGGCACTTCAAACCGGCACTAGGAAACAGACTGAGAAACCAGAGTAAGGGTTTCTCCTGCAACCCGTTCCCTTTGTGCTGGATGAACGAACGTCTCTCCACATGCTCAGTTCTGAGAGATAAGTGTGTGTGAAAGCCGTCCTTCACCTAGCTTGAAGGGAACACAAAGTTTCTTTTCAGTTGCCAACTCCACTCCATACATATATATGGGGAGGTACAAGCTCCAACTCGGTTTTACAGTGAAAATGGCAGGCACTTCAAACCGGCACTAGGAAACAGACTGAGAAACCAGAGTAAGGGTTTCTCCTGCAACCAGTTCCCTTTGTGCTGGATGAACGAACGTCTCTCCACATGCTCAGTTCTGAGAGATAAGTGTGTGTGAAAGCCGTCCTTCACCTATCTTGAAGGGAACACAAAGTTTCTTTTCAGTTGCCAACTCCACTCCATACATATATATGGGGAGGTACAAGCTCCAACTCGGTTTTACAGTGAAAACGGCAGGCACTTCAAACCGGCACTAGGAAACAGACTGAGAAACCAGAGAAAGGGTTTCTCCTGCAACCCCTTCCCTTTGTGCTGAATGAACGAACGTCTCTCCACATGCTCAGTTCTGAGAGATAAGTGTGTGTGAAATCCGTCCTTCACCTAGCTTGAAGGGAACACAAAGTTTCTTTTCAGTTGCCAACTCCACTCCATACATATATATGGGGAGGTACAAGCTCCAACTCGGTTTTACAGTGAAATCGGCAGGCACTTCAAACCGGCACTAGGAAACAGACTGAGAAACCAGAGTAAGGGTTTCTCCTGCAACCCGTTCCCTTTGTGCTGGATGAACGAACGACTCTCCACATGCTCAGTTCTGAGAGATAAGTGTGTGTGAAAGCCGTCCTTCACCTAGCTTGAAGGGAACACAAAGTTTCTTTTCAGTTGCCAACTCCACTCCATACATATATATGGGGAGGTACAAGCTCCAACTCGGTTTTACAGTGAAAACGGCAGGCACTTCAAACCGGCACTAGGAAACAGACTGAGAAACCAGAGTAAGGGTTTCTCCTGCAACCCGTTCCCTTTGTGCTGGATGAGCGAACGTCTCTCCACATGCTCAGTTCTGAGAGATAAGTGTGTGTGAAAGCCGTCCTTCACCTAGCTTGAAGGGAACACAAAGTTTCTTTTCAGTTGCCAACTCCACTCCATACATATATATGGGGAGGTACAAGCTCCAACTCGGTTTTACAGTGAAAACGGCAGGCACTTCAAACCGGCACTAGGAAACAGACTGAGAAACCAGAGTAAGGGTTTCTCCTGCAACCCGTTCCCTTTGTGCTGGATGAACGAACGTCTCTCCACATGCTCAGTTCTGAGAGATAAGTGTGTGTGAAAGCCGTCCTTCACCTAGCTTGAAGGGAACACAAAGTTTCTTTTCAGTTGCCAACTCCACTCCATACATATATATGGGGAGGTACAAGCTCCAACTCGGTTTTACAGTGAAAACGGCAGGCACTTCAACCCGGCACTAGGAAACAGACTGAGAAACCAGAGTAAGGGTTTCTCCTGCAACCAGTTCCCTTTGTGCTGGATGAACGAACGTCTCTCCACATGCTCAGTTCTTAGAGATAAGTGTGTGTGAAAGCCGTCCTTCACCTAGCTTGAAGGGAGCACAAAGTTTCTTTTCAGTTGCCAAATCCACTCCATACATATATATGGGGTGGTACAAGCTCCAACTCGGTTTTACAGTGAAAACGGCAGGCACTTCAAACCGGCACTAGGAAACAGACTGAGAAACCAGAGTAAGGGTTTCTCCTGCAACCCGTTTCCTTTGTGCTGGATGAACGAACGTCTCTCCACATGCTCAGTTCTGAGAGATAAGTGTGTGTGAAAGCCGTCCTTCACCTAGCTTGAAGGGAACACAAAGTTTCTTTTCAGTTGCCAACTCCACTCCATACATATATATGGGGAGGTACAATCTCCAACTCGGTTTTACAGTGAAATCGGCAGGCACTTCAAACCGGCACTAGGAAACAGACTGAGAAACCAGAGTAAGGGTTTCCCCTGCAACCCGTTCCCTTTGTGCTGGATGAACGAACGTCTCTCCACATGCTCAGTTCTGAGAGATAAGTGTGTGTGAAAGCCGTCCTTCACCTAGCTTGAAGGGAACACAAAGTTTCTTTTCAGTTGCCAACTACACTCCATACATATATATGGGGAGGTACCAGCTCCAACTCGGTTTTACAGTGAAAATGGCAGGCACTTCAAACCGGCACTAGGAAACAGACTGAGAAACCAGAGTAAGGGTTTCTCCTGCAACCAGTTCCCTTTGTGCTGGATGAACGAACGTCTCTCCACATGCTCAGTTTTGAGAGATAAGTGTGTGTGAAAGCCGTCCTTCACCTATCTGGAAGGGAACACAAAGTTTCTTTTCAGTTGCCAACTCCACTCCATACATATATATGGGGAGGTACAAGCTCCAACTCGGTTTTACAGTGAAAACGGCAGGCACTTCAAACCGGCACTAGGAAACAGACTGAGAAACCAGAGTAAGGGTTTCTCCTGCAACCCGTTCCCTTTGTGCTGGATGAACGAACGTCTCTCCACATGCTCAGTTCTGAGAGATAAGTGTGTGTGAAATCCGTCCTTCACCTAGCTTGAAGGGAACACAAAGTTTCTTTTCAGTTGCCAACTCCACTCCATACATATATATGGGGAGGTACAAGCTCCAACTCGGTTTTACAGTGAAATCGGCAGGCACTTCAAACCGGCACTAGGAAACAGACTGAGAAACCAGAGGAAGGGTTTCTCCTGCAACCCGTTCCCTTTGTGCTGGATGAACGAACGTCTCTCCACATGCTCAGTTCTGAGAGATAAGTGTGTGTGAAAGCCGTCCTTCACCTAGCTTGAAGGGAACACAAAGTTTCTTTTCAGTTGCCAAATCCACTCCATACATATATATGGGGAGGTACAAGCTCCAACTCGGTTTTACAGTGAAAACGGCAGGCACTTCAAACCGGCACTAGGAAACAGACTGAGAAACCAGAGAAAGGGTTTTACTGCAAACCCTTTCCTTTGTGCTGGATAAACGAACGTCTCTCCACATGCTCAGTTCTGAGAGATAAGTGTGTGTGAAAGCCGTCCTTCACCTAGCTTGAAGGGAACACAAAGTTTCTTTTCAGTTGCCAACTCCACTCCATACATATATATGGGGAGGTACAATCTCCAACTCGGTTTTACAGTGAAATCGGCAGGCACTTCAAACCGGCACTAGGAAACAGACTGAGAAACCAGAGAAAGGGTTTTCCTGCAAACCGTTCCCTTTGTGCTGGATGAACGAACGTCTCTCCACATGCTCAGTTCTGAGAGATAAGTGTGTGTGAAAGCCGTACTTCACCTAACTTGAAGGGAACACAAAGTTTCTTTTCAGTTGCCAACCCCAATCCATACATATATATGGGGAGGTACAAGCTCCAACTCGGTTTTACAGTGAAAAAGGCAGGCACATCAAACCGGCACTAGGAAACAGACTGAGAAACCAGAGTAAGGGTTTCTCCTGCAACCCGTTCCCTTTGTGCTGGATGAACGAACGTCTCTCCACATGCTCAGTTCTGAGAGATAAGTGAGTGTGAATGCCGTCCTTCACATTGCTTGAAGGGAACACCAAGTTTCTTTTCAGTTGCCAACTCCACTCCATACATATATATGGGGAGGTACAAGCTCCAACTCGGTTTTACAGTGAAAACGCCAGGCAATTCAAACCGGCACTAGGAAACAGACTGAGAAACCAGAGTAAGGGTTTCTCCTGCAACCCGTTCCCTTTGTGCTGGATGAACGAACGTCTCTCCACATGCTCAGTTCTGAGAGATAAGTGTGTGTGAAAGCCGTCCTTCACCTAGCTTGAAGGGAACACAAAGTTTCTTTTCAGTTGACAACTCCACTCCATACATATATAAGTGGAGGTACAAGCTCCAACTCGGTTTTACAGTGAAAACGGCAGGCACTTCAACCCGGCACTAGGAAACAGACTGAGAAAACAGAGTAAGGGTTTCTCCTGCAACCCGTTCCCTTTGTGCTGGATGAACGAACGTCTCTCCACATGCTCAGTTCTGAGAGATAAGTGTGTGTGAAAGCCGTCCTTCACCTAGCTTGAAGGGAACACAAAGTTTCTTTTCAGTTGCCAACTCCACTCCATACATATATATGGGGAGGTACAAGCTCCAACTCGGTTTTACAGTGTAAACGGCAGGCACTTCAAACCGGCACTAGGAAACCGACTGAGAAACCAGAGTAAGGGTTTCTCCTGCAACCCTTTCCCTTTGTGCTGGATGAACGAACGTCTCTCCACATGCTCAGTTCTGAGAGATAAGTGTGTGTGAAAGCCGTCCTTCACCTAGCTTGAAGGGAGCACAAAGTTTCTTTTCAGTTGCCAAATCCACTCCATACATATATATGGGGTGGTACAAGCTCCAACTCGGTTTTACAGTGAAAACGGCAGGCACTTCAAACCGGCACTAGGAAACAGACTGAGAAACCAGAGTAAGGGTTTCTCCTGCAACCCGTTTCCTTTGTGCTGGATGAACGAACGTCTCTCCACATGCTCAGTTCTGAGAGATAAGTGTGTGTGAAAGCCGTCCTTCACCTAGCTTGAAGGGAACACAAAGTTTCTTTTCAGTTGCCAACTCCACTCCATACATATATATGGGGAGGTACAATCTCCAACTCGGTTTTACAGTGAAATCGGCAGGCACTTCAAACCGGCACTAGGAAACAGACTGAGAAACCAGAGTAAGGGTTTCTCCTGCAACCCGTTCCCTTTGTGCTGGATGAACGAACGTCTCTCCACATGCTCAGTTCTGAGAGATAAGTGTGTGTGAAAGCCGTCCTTCACCTAGCTTGAAGGGAACACAAAGTTTCTTTTCAGTTGCCAACTCCACTCCATACATATATATGGGGAGGTACAAGCTCCAACTCGGTTTTACACTGAAAATGGCAGGCACTTCAAACCGGCACTAGGAAACAGACTGAGAAACCAGAGTAAGGGTTTCTCCTGCAACCAGTTCCCTTTGTGCTGGATGAACGAACGTCTCTCCACATGCTCAGTTCTGAGAGATAAGTGTGTGTGAAAGCCGTCCTTCACCTATCTTGAAGGGAACACAAAGTTTCTTTTCAGTTGCCAACTCCACTCCATACATATATATGGGGAGGTACAAGCTCCAACTCGGTTTTACAGTGAAAACGGCAGGCACTTCAAACCGGCACTAGGAAACCGACTGAGAAACCAGAGTAAGGGTTACTCCTGCAACCCGTTTCCTTTGTGCTGGATGAACGAAAGTCTCTCCACATGCTCAGTTCTGAGAGATAAGTGTGTGTGAAAGCCGTCCTTCACCTAGCTTGAATGGAACACAAAGTTTCTTTTCAGTTGTCAACTCCACTCCATACATATATATGGGGAGGTACAAGCTCCAACTCGGTTTTACAGTGAAAACGGCAGGCACTTCAAACCGGCCCTAGGAAACAGACTGAGAAACCAGAGAAAGGGTTTTCCTGCAAACCCTTCCCTTTGTGCTGGATGAACGAACGTCTCTCCACATGCTCATTTGTGAGAGATAAGTGTGTGTGAAAGCCGTCCTTCACCTAGCTTGAAGGGAACACAAAGTTTCTTTTCAGTTGCCAACTCCACTCCATACATATATATGGGGAGGTACAAGCTCCAACTCGGTTTTACAGTGAAAACGGCAGGCACTTCAAACCGGCACTAGGAAACAGACTGAGAAACCAGAGTAAGGGTTTCTCCTGCAACCCGTTCCCTTTGTGCTGGATGAACGAACGTCTCTCCACATGCTCAGTTCTGAGAGATAAGTGTGTGTGAAAGCCGTCCTTCACCTAACTTGAAGGGAACACAAAGTTTCTTTTCAGTTGCCAACTCCACTCCATACATATATATGGGGAGTTACAAGCTCCAACTCGGTTTTACAGTGAAAACGGCAGGCAATTCAAACCGGCACTAGGAAACACACTGAGAAACCAGAGTAAGGGTTTCTCCTGCAACCCGTTCCCTTTGTGCTGGATGAACGAACGTCTCTCCACATGCTCAGTTCTGAGAGATAACTGTGTGTGAAAGCCGGCCTTCACCTAGCTTGAAGGGAACACAAAGTTTCTTTTCAGTTGCCAACTCCACTCCATACATATATATGGGGAGGTACAAGCTCCAACTCGTTTTTACAGTGAAAACGGCAGGCACTTCAAACCGGCACTAGGAAACAGACTGAGAAACCAGAGAAAGGGTTTTCCTGCAAACCCTTCCCTTTGTGCTGGATGAACGAACGTCTATCCACATGCTCATTTGTGAGAGATAAGTGTGTGTGAAAGCCGTCCTTCACCTAGCTTGAAGGGAACACAAAGTTTCTTTTCAGTTGCCAACTCCAATCCATACATATATATGGGGAGGTACAAGATCCAACTCGGTTTTACAGTGAAATCGGCAGGCACTTCAAACCGGCACTAGGAAACAGACTGAGAAACCAGAGAAAGGGTTTTCCTGCAACCCCTTGCCTTTGTGCTGGATGAACGAACGTCTCTCAACATGCTCATTTGTGAGAGATAAGTGTGTGTGAAAGCCGTCCTTCACCTAGCTTGAAGGGAACACAAAGTTTCTTTTCAGTTGCCAGCTCCACTCCATACATATATATGGGGAGGTACAAGCTCCAACTCGGTTTTACAGTGAAAACGGCAGGCACTTCAAACAGGCAATAGGAAACAGACTGAGAAACCAGAGAAAGGGTTTCTCCTGCAACCCCTTCCCTTTGTGCTGGATGAAGGAACGTCTCTCCACATGCTCATTTGTGAGAGATAAGTGTGTGTGAAAGCCGTCCTTCACATAGCTTGAAGGGAACACAAAGTTTCTTTTCAGTTGCCAAATCCACTCCATACATATATATGGGGAGGTACAAGCTCCAACTCGGTTTTACAGTGAAAACGTCAGGCACTTCAAACCGGCACTAGGAAGCCGACTGAGAAACCAGAGTAATGGTTACTCCTGCAACCCGTTTCCTTTGTGCTGGATGAACGAAAGTCTCTCCACATGCTCAGTTCTGAGAGATAAGTGTGTGTGAAAGCCGTCCTTCACCTAGCTTGAAGGGAACACAAAGTTTCTTTTCAGTTGCAAACTCCACTCCATACATATATATGGGGAGGTACAAGCTCCAACTCGGTTTTACAGTTAAAACGGCAGGCACTTCAAACCGGCCCTAGGAAACAGACTGAGAAACCAGAGTAAGGGTTTCTCCTGCAACCCCTTCCCTTTGTGCTGGATGAACGAATGTCTCTCCACATGCTCAGTTCTGAGAGATAAGTGTGTGTGAAAGCCGTCCTTCAACTAGCTTGAAGGGAACACAAAGTTTCTTTTCAGTTGCCAACTCCACTCCATACATATATATGGGGAGGTACAAGCTTCAACTCTGTTTTACAGTGAAAACGGCAGGCACTTCAAACCGGCACTAGGAAACAGACTGAGAAACCAGAGTAAGGGTTTCTCCTGCAACCCGTTCCCTTTGTGCTGGATGAACGAACGTCTCTCCACATGCTCAGTTCTGAGAGATAAGTGTGTGTGAAAGCCGTCCTTCACATAGCTTGAAGGGAACACAAAGTTTCTTTTCAGTTGCCAACTCCACTCCATACATATATATGGGGAGGTACAAGCTCCAACTCGGTTTTACAGTGAAAACGGCAGGCACTTCAAACCGGCACTAGGAAACAGACTGAGAAACCAGAGTAAGGGTTTCTCCTGCAACCCGTTCCCTTTGTGCTGGATGAACGAACGTCTCTCCACATGCTCAGTTCTGAGAGATAAGTGTGTGTGAAAGCCGTCCTTCACCTAGCTTGAAGGGAACACAAAGTTTCTTTTCAGTTGCCAACTCCACTCCATACATATATATGGGGAGGTAAAAGCTCCAACTCGGTTTTACAGTGAAAACGGCAGGCACTTCAAACCGGCCCTAGGAAACAGACTGAGAAACCAGAGAAAGGGTTTCTCCTGCAACCCGTTCCCTTTGTGCTGGATGAACGAACGTCTCTCCACATGCTCAGTTCTGAGAGATAAGTGTGTGTGAAAGCCGTCCTTCACCTAGCTTGAAGGGAACACAAAGTTTCTTTTCAGTTGCCAACTCCACTCCATACATATATATGGGGAGGTACAAGCTCCAACTCGGTTTTACAGTGAAAACGGCAGGCACTTCAAACCGGCACTAGGAAACAGACTGAGAAACCAGAGTAAGGGTTTCTCCTGCAACCCGTTCCCTTTGTGCTGGATGAACGAACGTCTCTCCACATGCTCAGTTCTGTGAGATAGGTGTGTGTGAAAGCCGTCCTTCACCTAGATTGAAGGGAACACAAAGTTTCTTTTCAGTTGCCAACTCCACTCCATACATATATATGGGGAGGTACAAGCTCCAACTCGGTTTTACAGTGAAAACGGCAGGCACTTCAAACCGGCACTAGGAAACAGACTGAGAATCCAGAGTAAGGGTTTCTCCTGCAACCCGTTCCCTTTGTGCTGGATGAACGAACGTCTCTCCACATGCTCAGTTCTGAGAATAATGTGTGTGTGAAAGCCGTCCTTCACCTAGCTTGAAGGGAACACAAAGTTTCTTTTCAGTTGCCAACACCACTCCATACATATATATGGGGAGGTACAAGCTCCAACTCGGTTTTACAGTGAAAACGGCAGGCACTTCAAACCGGCACTAGGAAACAGACTGAGAAACCAGAGTAAGGGTTTTGTCTTGCAACCCGTTCCCTTTGTGCTGGATGAACGAACGTCTCTCCACATGCTCAGTTCTGAGAGATAAGTGTGTGTGAAAGCCGTCCTTCACCTAGCTTGAAGGGAACACAAAGTTTCTTTTCAGTTGCCAACTCCACTCCATACATATATATGGGGAGGTACAAGCTCCAACTCGGTTTTACAGTGAAAACGGCAGGCACTTCAAACCGGCACTAGGAAACAGACTGAGAAACCATAGTAAGGGTTTCTCCTGCAACCCGTTCCCTTTGTGCTGGATGAACGAACGTCTCTCCACATGCTCAGTTCTGAGAGATAAGTGTGTGTGAAAGCCGTCCTTCACCTAGCTTGAAGGGAACACAAAGTTTCTTTTCAGTTGCCAACTCCACTCCATACATATATATGGGGAGGTAAAAGCTCCAACTCGGTTTTACAGTGAAAACGGCAGGCACTTCAAACCGGCCCTAGGAAACAGACTGAGAAACCAGAGTAAGGGTTTCTCCTGCAACCCCTTCCCTTTGTGCTGGATGAACGAATGTCTCTCCACATGCTCAGTTCTGAGAGATAAGTGTGTGTGAAAGCCGTCATTCAACTAGCTTGAAGGGAACACAAAGTTTCTTTTCAGTTGCCAACTCCACTCCATACATATATATGGGGAGGTACAAGCTCCAACTCGGTTTTACAGTGAAAACGGCAGGCACTTCAAACCGGCACTAGAAAACCGACTGAGAATCCAGAGTAATGGTTTCTCCTGCAACCCGTTCCCTTTGTGCTGGATGAACGAACGTCTCTCTACATGCTCAGTTCTGAGAGATAAGTGTGTGTGAAAGCCGTCCTTCACATAGCTTGAAGGGAACACAAAGTTTCTTTTCAGTTGCCAACTCCACTCCATACATATATATGGGGAGGTACAAGCTCCAACTCGGTTTTACAGTGAAAACGGCAGGCACTTCAAACCGGCACTAGGAAACAGACTGAGAAACCAGAGTAAGGGTTTCCCCTGCAACGCGTTCCCATTGTGCTGGATGAACGAAAGTCTCTCCACATGCTCAGTTCTGAGAGATAAGTGTGTGTGAAAGCCGTCCTTCACCTAGCTTGAATGGAACACAAAGTTTCTTTTCAGTTGTCAACTCCACTCCATACATATATAAGTGGAGGTACAAGCTCCAACTCGGTTTTACAGTGAAAACGGCAGGCACTTCAACCCGGCACTAGGAAACAGACTGAGAAAACAGAGTAAGGGTTTCTCCTGCAACCCGTTCCCTTTGTGCTGGATGAACGAACGTCTCTCCACATGCTCAGTTCTGAGAGATAAGTGTGTGTGAAAGCCGTCCTTCACCTAGCTTGAAGGGAACACAAAGTTTCTTTTCAGTTGCCAACTCCACTCCATACATATATATGGGGAGGTACAAGCTCCAACTCGGTTTTACAGTGTAAACGGCAGGCACTTCAAACCGGCACTAGGAAACCGACTGAGAAACCAGAGTAAGGGTTTCTCCTGCAACCCTTTCCCTTTGTGCTGGATGAACGAACGTCTCTCCACATGCTCAGTTCTGAGAGATAAGTGTGTGTGAAAGCCGTCCTTCACCTAGCTTGAAGGGAGCACAAAGTTTCTTTTCAGTTGCCAAATCCACTCCATACATATATATGGGGTGGTACAAGCTCCAACTCGGTTTTACAGTGAAAACGGCAGGCACTTCAAACCGGCACTAGGAAACAGACTGAGAAACCAGAGTAAGGGTTTCTCCTGCAACCCGTTTCCTTTGTGCTGGATGAACGAACGTCTCTCCACATGCTCAGTTCTGAGAGATAAGTGTGTGTGAAAGCCGTCCTTCACCTAGCTTGAAGGGAACACAAAGTTTCTTTTCAGTTGCCAACTCCACTCCATACATATATATGGGGAGGTACAATCTCCAACTCGGTTTTACAGTGAAATCGGCAGGCACTTCAAACCGGCACTAGGAAACAGACTGAGAAACCAGAGTAAGGGTTTCTCCTGCAACCCGTTCCCTTTGTGCTGGATGAACGAACGTCTCTCCACATGCTCAGTTCTGAGAGATAAGTGTGTGTGAAAGCCGTCCTTCACCTAGCTTGAAGGGAACACAAAGTTTCTTTTCAGTTGCCAACTCCACTCCATACATATATATGGGGAGGTACAAGCTCCAACTCGGTTTTACACTGAAAATGGCAGGCACTTCAAACCGGCACTAGGAAACAGACTGAGAAACCAGAGTAAGGGTTTCTCCTGCAACCAGTTCCCTTTGTGCTGGATGAACGAACGTCTCTCCACATGCTCAGTTCTGAGAGATAAGTGTGTGTGAAAGCCGTCCTTCACCTATCTTGAAGGGAACACAAAGTTTCTTTTCAGTTGCCAACTCCACTCCATACATATATATGGGGAGGTACAAGCTCCAACTCGGTTTTACAGTGAAAACGGCAGGCACTTCAAACCGGCACTAGGAAACCGACTGAGAAACCAGAGTAAGGGTTACTCCTGCAACCCGTTTCCTTTGTGCTGGATGAACGAAAGTCTCTCCACATGCTCAGTTCTGAGAGATAAGTGTGTGTGAAAGCCGTCCTTCACCTAGCTTGAATGGAACACAAAGTTTCTTTTCAGTTGTCAACTCCACTCCATACATATATATGGGGAGGTACAAGCTCCAACTCGGTTTTACAGTGAAAACGGCAGGCACTTCAAACCGGCCCTAGGAAACAGACTGAGAAACCAGAGAAAGGGTTTTCCTGCAAACCCTTCCCTTTGTGCTGGATGAACGAACGTCTCTCCACATGCTCATTTGTGAGAGATAAGTGTGTGTGAAAGCCGTCCTTCACCTAGCTTGAAGGGAACACAAAGTTTCTTTTCAGTTGCCAACTCCACTCCATACATATATATGGGGAGGTACAAGCTCCAACTCGGTTTTACAGTGAAAACGGCAGGCACTTCAAACCGGCACTAGGAAACAGACTGAGAAACCAGAGTAAGGGTTTCTCCTGCAACCCGTTCCCTTTGTGCTGGATGAACGAACGTCTCTCCACATGCTCAGTTCTGAGAGATAAGTGTGTGTGAAAGCCGTCCTTCACCTAACTTGAAGGGAACACAAAGTTTCTTTTCAGTTGCCAACTCCACTCCATACATATATATGGGGAGTTACAAGCTCCAACTCGGTTTTACAGTGAAAACGGCAGGCAATTCAAACCGGCACTAGGAAACACACTGAGAAACCAGAGTAAGGGTTTCTCCTGCAACCCGTTCCCTTTGTGCTGGATGAACGAACGTCTCTCCACATGCTCAGTTCTGAGAGATAACTGTGTGTGAAAGCCGGCCTTCACCTAGCTTGAAGGGAACACAAAGTTTCTTTTCAGTTGCCAACTCCACTCCATACATATATATGGGGAGGTACAAGCTCCAACTCGTTTTTACAGTGAAAACGGCAGGCACTTCAAACCGGCACTAGGAAACAGACTGAGAAACCAGAGAAAGGGTTTTCCTGCAAACCCTTCCCTTTGTGCTGGATGAACGAACGTCTATCCACATGCTCATTTGTGAGAGATAAGTGTGTGTGAAAGCCGTCCTTCACCTAGCTTGAAGGGAACACAAAGTTTCTTTTCAGTTGCCAACTCCAATCCATACATATATATGGGGAGGTACAAGATCCAACTCGGTTTTACAGTGAAATCGGCAGGCACTTCAAACCGGCACTAGGAAACAGACTGAGAAACCAGAGAAAGGGTTTTCCTGCAACCCCTTGCCTTTGTGCTGGATGAACGAACGTCTCTCAACATGCTCATTTGTGAGAGATAAGTGTGTGTGAAAGCCGTCCTTCACCTAGCTTGAAGGGAACACAAAGTTTCTTTTCAGTTGCCAGCTCCACTCCATACATATATATGGGGAGGTACAAGCTCCAACTCGGTTTTACAGTGAAAACGGCAGGCACTTCAAACAGGCAATAGGAAACAGACTGAGAAACCAGAGAAAGGGTTTCTCCTGCAACCCCTTCCCTTTGTGCTGGATGAAGGAACGTCTCTCCACATGCTCATTTGTGAGAGATAAGTGTGTGTGAAAGCCGTCCTTCACATAGCTTGAAGGGAACACAAAGTTTCTTTTCAGTTGCCAAATCCACTCCATACATATATATGGGGAGGTACAAGCTCCAACTCGGTTTTACAGTGAAAACGTCAGGCACTTCAAACCGGCACTAGGAAGCCGACTGAGAAACCAGAGTAATGGTTACTCCTGCAACCCGTTTCCTTTGTGCTGGATGAACGAAAGTCTCTCCACATGCTCAGTTCTGAGAGATAAGTGTGTGTGAAAGCCGTCCTTCACCTAGCTTGAAGGGAACACAAAGTTTCTTTTCAGTTGCAAACTCCACTCCATACATATATATGGGGAGGTACAAGCTCCAACTCGGTTTTACAGTTAAAACGGCAGGCACTTCAAACCGGCCCTAGGAAACAGACTGAGAAACCAGAGTAAGGGTTTCTCCTGCAACCCCTTCCCTTTGTGCTGGATGAACGAATGTCTCTCCACATGCTCAGTTCTGAGAGATAAGTGTGTGTGAAAGCCGTCCTTCAACTAGCTTGAAGGGAACACAAAGTTTCTTTTCAGTTGCCAACTCCACTCCATACATATATATGGGGAGGTACAAGCTTCAACTCTGTTTTACAGTGAAAACGGCAGGCACTTCAAACCGGCACTAGGAAACAGACTGAGAAACCAGAGTAAGGGTTTCTCCTGCAACCCGTTCCCTTTGTGCTGGATGAACGAACGTCTCTCCACATGCTCAGTTCTGAGAGATAAGTGTGTGTGAAAGCCGTCCTTCACATAGCTTGAAGGGAACACAAAGTTTCTTTTCAGTTGCCAACTCCACTCCATACATATATATGGGGAGGTACAAGCTCCAACTCGGTTTTACAGTGAAAACGGCAGGCACTTCAAACCGGCACTAGGAAACAGACTGAGAAACCAGAGTAAGGGTTTCTCCTGCAACCCGTTCCCTTTGTGCTGGATGAACGAACGTCTCTCCACATGCTCAGTTCTGAGAGATAAGTGTGTGTGAAAGCCGTCCTTCACCTAGCTTGAAGGGAACACAAAGTTTCTTTTCAGTTGCCAACTCCACTCCATACATATATATGGGGAGGTAAAAGCTCCAACTCGGTTTTACAGTGAAAACGGCAGGCACTTCAAACCGGCCCTAGGAAACAGACTGAGAAACCAGAGAAAGGGTTTCTCCTGCAACCCGTTCCCTTTGTGCTGGATGAACGAACGTCTCTCCACATGCTCAGTTCTGAGAGATAAGTGTGTGTGAAAGCCGTCCTTCACCTAGCTTGAAGGGAACACAAAGTTTCTTTTCAGTTGCCAACTCCACTCCATACATATATATGGGGAGGTACAAGCTCCAACTCGGTTTTACAGTGAAAACGGCAGGCACTTCAAACCGGCACTAGGAAACAGACTGAGAAACCAGAGTAAGGGTTTCTCCTGCAACCCGTTCCCTTTGTGCTGGATGAACGAACGTCTCTCCACATGCTCAGTTCTGTGAGATAGGTGTGTGTGAAAGCCGTCCTTCACCTAGATTGAAGGGAACACAAAGTTTCTTTTCAGTTGCCAACTCCACTCCATACATATATATGGGGAGGTACAAGCTCCAACTCGGTTTTACAGTGAAAACGGCAGGCACTTCAAACCGGCACTAGGAAACAGACTGAGAATCCAGAGTAAGGGTTTCTCCTGCAACCCGTTCCCTTTGTGCTGGATGAACGAACGTCTCTCCACATGCTCAGTTCTGAGAATAATGTGTGTGTGAAAGCCGTCCTTCACCTAGCTTGAAGGGAACACAAAGTTTCTTTTCAGTTGCCAACACCACTCCATACATATATATGGGGAGGTACAAGCTCCAACTCGGTTTTACAGTGAAAACGGCAGGCACTTCAAACCGGCACTAGGAAACAGACTGAGAAACCAGAGTAAGGGTTTTGTCTTGCAACCCGTTCCCTTTGTGCTGGATGAACGAACGTCTCTCCACATGCTCAGTTCTGAGAGATAAGTGTGTGTGAAAGCCGTCCTTCACCTAGCTTGAAGGGAACACAAAGTTTCTTTTCAGTTGCCAACTCCACTCCATACATATATATGGGGAGGTACAAGCTCCAACTCGGTTTTACAGTGAAAACGGCAGGCACTTCAAACCGGCACTAGGAAACAGACTGAGAAACCATAGTAAGGGTTTCTCCTGCAACCCGTTCCCTTTGTGCTGGATGAACGAACGTCTCTCCACATGCTCAGTTCTGAGAGATAAGTGTGTGTGAAAGCCGTCCTTCACCTAGCTTGAAGGGAACACAAAGTTTCTTTTCAGTTGCCAACTCCACTCCATACATATATATGGGGAGGTAAAAGCTCCAACTCGGTTTTACAGTGAAAACGGCAGGCACTTCAAACCGGCCCTAGGAAACAGACTGAGAAACCAGAGTAAGGGTTTCTCCTGCAACCCCTTCCCTTTGTGCTGGATGAACGAATGTCTCTCCACATGCTCAGTTCTGAGAGATAAGTGTGTGTGAAAGCCGTCATTCAACTAGCTTGAAGGGAACACAAAGTTTCTTTTCAGTTGCCAACTCCACTCCATACATATATATGGGGAGGTACAAGCTCCAACTCGGTTTTACAGTGAAAACGGCAGGCACTTCAAACCGGCACTAGAAAACCGACTGAGAATCCAGAGTAATGGTTTCTCCTGCAACCCGTTCCCTTTGTGCTGGATGAACGAACGTCTCTCTACATGCTCAGTTCTGAGAGATAAGTGTGTGTGAAAGCCGTCCTTCACATAGCTTGAAGGGAACACAAAGTTTCTTTTCAGTTGCCAACTCCACTCCATACATATATATGGGGAGGTACAAGCTCCAACTCGGTTTTACAGTGAAAACGGCAGGCACTTCAAACCGGCACTAGGAAACAGACTGAGAAACCAGAGTAAGGGTTTCCCCTGCAACGCGTTCCCATTGTGCTGGATGAACGAACGTCTCTCCACATGCTCAGATATGAGAGATAAGTGTGTGTGAAAGCCGTCCTTCACCTAGCTTGAAGGGAACACAAAGTTTCTTTTCAGTTGCCAACTCCACTCCATACATATATATGGGGAGGTACAAGCTCCAACTCGGTTTTACAGTGAAAACGGCAGGCATTTCAAACCGGCACTAGGAAACAGACTGAGAAACCAGAGAAATGGATTCTCCTGCAACCCCTTCCCTTTGTGCTGGATGAACGAACGTCTCTCCACATGCTCATTTGCGAGAGATAAGTGTGTGTGAAAGCCGTCCTTCACATAGCTTGAAGGGAACACAAAGTTTCTTTTCAGTTGCCAACTCCACTCCATACATATATATGGGGAGGTACAAGCTCCAACTCGGTTTTACAGTGAAAACGGCAGGCACTTCAAACCGGCACTAGGAAACCGACTGAGAAACCAGAGTAAGGGTTACTCCTGCAACCCGTTTCCTTTGTGCTGGATGAACGAAAGTCTCTCCACATGCTCAGTTCTGAGAGATAAGTGTGTGTGAAAGCCGTCCTTCACCTAGCTTGAATGGAACACAAAGTTTCTTTTCAGTTGTCAACTCCACTCCATACATATATATGGGGAGGTACAAGCTCCAACTCGGTTTTACAGTGAAAACGGCAGGCACTTCAAACCGGCCCTAGGAAACAGACTGAGAAACCAGAGAAAGGGTTTTCCTGCAAACCCTTCCCTTTGTGCTGGATGAACGAACGTCTCTCCACATGCTCATTTGTGAGAGATAAGTGTGTGTGAAAGCCGTCCTTCACCTAGCTTGAAGGGAACACAAAGTTTCTTTTCAGTTGCCAACTCCACTCCATACATATATATGGGGAGGTACAAGCTCCAACTCGGTTTTACAGTGAAAACGGCAGGCACTTCAAACCGGCACTAGGAAACAGACTGAGAAACCAGAGTAAGGGTTTCTCCTGCAACCCGTTCCCTTTGTGCTGGATGAACGAACGTCTCTCCACATGCTCAGTTCTGAGAGATAAGTGTGTGTGAAAGCCGTCCTTCACCTAACTTGAAGGGAACACAAAGTTTCTTTTCAGTTGCCAACTCCACTCCATACATATATATGGGGAGGTACAAGCTCCAACTCGGTTTTACAGTGAAAACGGCAGGCAATTCAAACCGGCACTAGGAAACACACTGAGAAACCAGAGTAAGGGTTTCTCCTGCAACCCGTTCCCTTTGTGCTGGATGAACGAACGTCTCTCCACATGCTCAGTTCTGAGAGATAACTGTGTGTGAAAGCCGGCCTTCACCTAGCTTGAAGGGAACACAAAGTTTCTTTTCAGTTGCCAACTCCACTCCATACATATATATGGGGAGGTACAAGCTCCAACTCGTTTTTACAGTGAAAACGGCAGGCACTTCAAACCGGCACTAGGAAACAGACTGAGAAACCAGAGAAAGGGTTTTCCTGCAAACCCTTCCCTTTGTGCTGGATGAACGAACGTCTATCCACATGCTCATTTGTGAGAGATAAGTGTGTGTGAAAGCCGTCCTTCACCTAGCTTGAAGGGAACACAAAGTTTCTTTTCAGTTGCCAACTCCACTCCATACATATATATGGGGAGGTACAAGATCCAACTCGGTTTTACAGTGAAATCGGCAGGCACTTCAAACCGGCACTAGGAAACAGACTGAGAAACCAGAGAAAGGGTTTTCCTGCAACCCCTTGCCTTTGTGCTGGATGAACGAACGTCTCTCCACATGCTCATTTGTGAGAGATAAGTGTGTGTGAAAGCCGTCCTTCACCTAGCTTGAAGGGAACACAAAGTTTCTTTTCAGTTGCCAGCTCCACTCCATACATATATATGGGGAGGTACAAGCTCCAACTCGGTTTTACAGTGAAAACGGCAGGCACTTCAAACAGGCAATAGGAAACAGACTGAGAAACCAGAGAAAGGGTTTCTCCTGCAACCCCTTCCCTTTGTGCTGGATGAAGGAACGTCTCTCCACATGCTCATTTGTGAGAGATAAGTGTGTGTGAAAGCCGTCCTTCACATAGCTTGAAGGGAACACAAAGTTTCTTTTCAGTTGCCAAATCCACTCCATACATATATATGGGGAGGTACAAGCTCCAACTCGGTTTTACAGTGAAAACGTCAGGCACTTCAAACCGGCACTAGGAAGCCGACTGAGAAACCAGAGTAATGGTTACTCCTGCAACCCGTTTCCTTTGTGCTGGATGAACGAAAGTCTCTCCACATGCTCAGTTCTGAGAGATAAGTGTGTGTGAAAGCCGTCCTTCACCTAGCTTGAAGGGAACACAAAGTTTCTTTTCAGTTGCAAACTCCACTCCATACATATATATGGGGAGGTACAAGCTCCAACTCGGTTTTACAGTGAAAACGGCAGGCACTTCAAACCGGCCCTAGGAAACAGACTGAGAAACCAGAGTAAGGGTTTCTCCTGCAACCCCTTCCCTTTGTGCTGGATGAACGAATGTCTCTCCACATGCTCAGTTCTGAGAGATAAGTGTGTGTGAAAGCCGTCCTTCAACTAGCTTGAAGGGAACACAAAGTTTCTTTTCAGTTGCCAACTCCACTCCATACATATATATGGGGAGGTACAAGCTTCAACTCTGTTTTACAGTGAAAACGGCAGGCACTTCAAACCGGCACTAGGAAACAGACTGAGAAACCAGAGTAAGGGTTACTCCTGCAACCCGTTTCCTTTGTGCTGGATGAACGAAAGTCTCTCCACATGCTCAGTTCTGAGAGATAAGTGTGTGTGAAAGCCGTCCTTCACCTAGCTTGAATGGAACACAAAGTTTCTTTTCAGTTGTCAACTCCACTCCATACATATATATGGGGAGGTACAAGCTCCAACTCGGTTTTACAGTGAAAACGGCAGGCACTTCAAACCGGCCCTAGGAAACAGACTGAGAAACCAGAGAAAGGGTTTTCCTGCAAACCCTTCCCTTTGTGCTGGATGAACGAACGTCTCTCCACATGCTCATTTGTGAGAGATAAGTGTGTGTGAAAGCCGTCCTTCACCTAGCTTGAAGGGAACACAAAGTTTCTTTTCAGTTGCCAACTCCACTCCATACATATATATGGGGAGGTACAAGCTCCAACTCGGTTTTACAGTGAAAACGGCAGGCACTTCAAACCGGCACTAGGAAACAGACTGAGAAACCAGAGTAAGGGTTTCTCCTGCAACCCGTTCCCTTTGTGCTGGATGAACGAACGTCTCTCCACATGCTCAGTTCTGAGAGATAAGTGTGTGTGAAAGCCGTCCTTCACCTAACTTGAAGGGAACACAAAGTTTCTTTTCAGTTGCCAACTCCACTCCATACATATATATGGGGAGGTACAAGCTCCAACTCGGTTTTACAGTGAAAACGGCAGGCAATTCAAACCGGCACTAGGAAACACACTGAGAAACCAGAGTAAGGGTTTCTCCTGCAACCCGTTCCCTTTGTGCTGGATGAACGAACGTCTCTCCACATGCTCAGTTCTGAGAGATAACTGTGTGTGAAAGCCGGCCTTCACCTAGCTTGAAGGGAACACAAAGTTTCTTTTCAGTTGCCAACTCCACTCCATACATATATATGGGGAGGTACAAGCTCCAACTCGTTTTTACAGTGAAAACGGCAGGCACTTCAAACCGGCACTAGGAAACAGACTGAGAAACCAGAGAAAGGGTTTTCCTGCAAACCCTTCCCTTTGTGCTGGATGAACGAACGTCTATCCACATGCTCATTTGTGAGAGATAAGTGTGTGTGAAAGCCGTCCTTCACCTAGCTTGAAGGGAACACAAAGTTTCTTTTCAGTTGCCAACTCCACTCCATACATATATATGGGGAGGTACAAGATCCAACTCGGTTTTACAGTGAAATCGGCAGGCACTTCAAACCGGCACTAGGAAACAGACTGAGAAACCAGAGAAAGGGTTTTCCTGCAACCCCTTGCCTTTGTGCTGGATGAACGAACGTCTCTCCACATGCTCATTTGTGAGAGATAAGTGTGTGTGAAAGCCGTCCTTCACCTAGCTTGAAGGGAACACAAAGTTTCTTTTCAGTTGCCAGCTCCACTCCATACATATATATGGGGAGGTACAAGCTCCAACTCGGTTTTACAGTGAAAACGGCAGGCACTTCAAACAGGCAATAGGAAACAGACTGAGAAACCAGAGAAAGGGTTTCTCCTGCAACCCCTTCCCTTTGTGCTGGATGAAGGAACGTCTCTCCACATGCTCATTTGTGAGAGATAAGTGTGTGTGAAAGCCGTCCTTCACATAGCTTGAAGGGAACACAAAGTTTCTTTTCAGTTGCCAAATCCACTCCATACATATATATGGGGAGGTACAAGCTCCAACTCGGTTTTACAGTGAAAACGTCAGGCACTTCAAACCGGCACTAGGAAGCCGACTGAGAAACCAGAGTAATGGTTACTCCTGCAACCCGTTTCCTTTGTGCTGGATGAACGAAAGTCTCTCCACATGCTCAGTTCTGAGAGATAAGTGTGTGTGAAAGCCGTCCTTCACCTAGCTTGAAGGGAACACAAAGTTTCTTTTCAGTTGCAAACTCCACTCCATACATATATATGGGGAGGTACAAGCTCCAACTCGGTTTTACAGTGAAAACGGCAGGCACTTCAAACCGGCCCTAGGAAACAGACTGAGAAACCAGAGTAAGGGTTTCTCCTGCAACCCCTTCCCTTTGTGCTGGATGAACGAATGTCTCTCCACATGCTCAGTTCTGAGAGATAAGTGTGTGTGAAAGCCGTCCTTCAACTAGCTTGAAGGGAACACAAAGTTTCTTTTCAGTTGCCAACTCCACTCCATACATATATATGGGGAGGTACAAGCTTCAACTCTGTTTTACAGTGAAAACGGCAGGCACTTCAAACCGGCACTAGGAAACAGACTGAGAAACCAGAGTAAGTGTTTCTCCTGCAACCCGTTCCCTTTGTGCTGGATGAACGAACGTCTCTCCACATGCTCAGTTCTGAGAGATAAGTGTGTGTGAAAGCCGTCCTTCACATAGCTTGAAGGGAACACAAAGTTTCTTTTCAGTTGCCAACTCCACTCCATACATATATATGGGGAGGTACAAGCTCCAACTCGGTTTTACAGTGAAAACGGCAGGCACTTCAAACCGGCACTAGGAAACAGACTGAGAAACCAGAGTAAGGGTTTCTCCTGCAACCCGTTCCCTTTGTGCTGGATGAACGAACGTCTCTCCACATGCTCAGTTCTGAGAGATAAGTGTGTGTGAAAGCCGTCCTTCACCTAGCTTGAAGGGAACACAAAGTTTCTTTTCAGTTGCCAACTCCACTCCATACATATATATGGGGAGGTAAAAGCTCCAACTCGGTTTTACAGTGAAAACGGCAGGCACTTCAAACCGGCCCTAGGAAACAGACTGAGAAACCAGAGAAAGGGTTTCTCCTGCAACCCGTTCCCTTTGTGCCGGATGAACGAACGTCTCTCTACATGCTCAGTTCTGAGAGATAAGTGTGTGTGAAAGCCGCCCTTCACATAGCTTGAAGGGAACACAAAGTTTCTTTTCAGTTGCCAACTCCACTCCATACATATATATGGGGAGGTACAAGCTCCAACTCGGTTTTACAGTGAAAACGGCAGGCACTTCAATCCGGCACTAGGAATCAGACTGAGAAACCAGAGTAAGTGTTACACCTGCAACCCGTTTCCTTTGTGCTGTATGAACGAACGTCTCTCCACATGCTCAGTTCTGAGAGATAAGTGTGTGTGAAAGCCGTCCTTCAGCTAGCTTGAAGGGAACACAAAGTTTCTTTTCAGTTGCCAACTTCACTCCATACATATATATGGGGAGGTACAAGCTCCAACTCGGTTTTACAGTGAAAAAGGCAGGCACTTCAAACCGGCACTAGAAAACCGACTGAGAATCCAGAGTAATGGTTTCTCCTGCAACCCGTTCCCTTTGTGCTGGATGAACGAACGTCTCTCCACATGCTCAGTTCTGAGAGATAAGTGTGTGTGAAAGCCGTCCTTCACATAGCTTGAAGGGAACACAAAGTTTCTTTTCAGTTGCCAACTCCACTCCATACATATATATGGGGAGGTACAAGCTCCAACTCGGTTTTACAGTGAAAACGGCAGGCACTTCAAACCGGCCCTAGGAAACAGACTGAGAAACCAGAGTAAGGGTTTCTCCTGCAACCCCTTCCCTTTGTGCTGGATGAATGAACGTCTCTCCACATGCTCATTTGTGAGAGATAAGTGTGTGTGAAAGCCGTCCTTCACATAGCTTGAAGGGAACACAAAGTTTCTTTTCAGTTGCCAACTCCATTCCATACATATATATGGGGAGGTACAAGCTCCAACTCGGTTTTACAGTGAAAACGTCAGGCACTTCAAACCGGCACTATGAAACAGACTGAGAAACCAGAGTAAGGGTTTCTCCTGCAAACCCTTCCCTTTGTGCTGGATGAAAGAATGTCTCTCCACATGCTCAGATCTGAGAGATAAGTGTGTGTGAAAGCCGTCCTTCACCTAGCTTGAAGGGAACACAAAGTTACTTTTCAGTTGCCAACTCCACTCCATACATATATATGGGGAGGTACAAGCTCCAACTCGGTTTTACAGTGAAAACGGCAGGCACTTCAAACCGGCACTAGGAAACCGACTGAGAAACCAGAGTAAGGGTTTCTCCTGCAACCCGTTCCCTTTGTGCTGGATGAACGAACGTCTCTCCACATGCTCAGTTCTGAGAGATAAGTGTGTGTGAAAGCCGTCCTTCACCTAGCTTGAAGGGAACACAAAGTTTCTTTTCAGTTGCCAACTCCACTCCATACATATATATGGGGAGGTACAAGCTCCAACTCGGTTTTACAGTGAAAACGGCAGGCACTTCAAACCGGCACTAGGAAACAGACTGAGAAACCAGAGTAAGGGTTTCTCCTGCAACCCGTTCCCTTTGTGCTGGATGAACGAACGTCTCTCCACATGCTCAGTTCTGAGACATAAGTGTGTGTGAAAGCCGTCCTTCACCTAGCTTGAAGGGAACACAAAGTTTCTTTTCAATTGCCAACTCCACTCCATACATATATATGGGGAGGTACAAGCTCCAACTCGGTTTTACAGTGAAAACGGCAGGCACTTCAAACCGGCACTAGGAAACAGACTGAGAAACCAGAGTAAGGGTTACTCCTGCAACCCGTTCCCTTTGTGCTGGATGAACGAACGTCTCTCCACATGCTCAGTTCTGAGAGATAAGTGTGTGTGAAAGCCGTCCTTCACCTAGCTTGAAGGGAACACAAAGTTTCTTTTCAGTTGCCAACTCCACTCCATACATATATATGGGGAGGTACAATCCCCAACTCGGTTTTACAGTGAAAACGGCAGGCACTTCAAACCGGCACTAGGAAACAGACTGAGAAACCAGAGTAAGGGTTTCTCCTGCAACCCGTTCCCTTTGTGCTGGATGAACGAACGTCTCTCCACATGCTCAGTTCTGAGAGATAAGTGTGTGTGAAAGCCGTCCTTCACCTAGCTTGAAGGGAACACAAAGTTTCTTTTCAGTTGCCAAATCCACTCCATACATATATATGGGGAGGTACAAGCTCCAACTCAGTTTTACAGTGAAAACGGCAGGCAACTCAAACCGGCACTAGGAAACACACTGAGAAACCAGAGTAAGGGTTTCTCCTGCAACCCGTTCCCTTTGTGCTGGATGAACGAACGTCTCTCCACATGCTCAGTTCTGAGAGATAACTGTGTTTGAAAGCCGTCCTTCACCTAGCTTGAAGGGAACACAAAGTTTCTTTTCAGTTGCCAACTCCACTCCATACATATATATGGGGAGGTACAAGCTCCAACTCGGTTTTACAGTGAAAACGGCAGGCACTTCAAACCGGCACTAGGAAACAGACTGAGAAACCAGAGAAAGGGTTTTCCTGCAAACCCGTTCCCTTTGTGCTGGATGAACGAACGTCTCTCCACATGCTCATTTGTGAGAGATAAGTGTGTGTGAAAGCCGTCCTTCACCTAGCTTGAAGGGAACACAAAGTTTCTTTTCAGTTGCCAACTCCACTCCATACATATATATGGGGAGGTACAATCCCCAACTCGGTTTTACAGTGAAAACGGCAGGCACTTCAAACCGGCACTAGGAAACAGACTGAGAAACCAGAGTAAGGGTTTCTCCTGCAACCCGTTCCCTTTGTACTGGATGAACGAACGTCTCTCCACAAGCTCAGTTCTGAGAGATAAGTGTGTGTGAAAGCCGTCCTTCACCTAGCTTGAAGGGAACACAAAGTTTCTTTTCAGTTGCCAAATCCACTCCATACATATATATGGGGAGGTACAAGCTCCAACTCAGTTTTACAGTGAAAACGGCAGGCAACTCAAACCGGCACTAGGAAACACACTGAGAAACCAGAGTAAGGGTTTCTCCTGCAACCCGTTCCCTTTGTGCTGGATGAACGAACGTCTCTCCACATGCTCAGTTCTGAGAGATAACTGTGTTTGAAAGCCGTCCTTCACCTAGCTTGAAGGGAACACAAAGTTTCTTTTCAGTTGCCAACTCCACTCCATACATATATATGGGGAGGTACAAGCTCCAACTCGGTTTTACAGTGAAAACGGCAGGCACTTCAAACCGGCACTAGGAAACAGACTGAGAAACCAGAGAAAAGGTTTTCCTGCAAAACCTTCCCTTTGTGCTGGATGAACGAACATCTCTCCACATGCTCTTTTGTGAGAGATAAGTGTGTGTGAAAGCCGTCCTTCACCTAGCTTGAAGGGAACACAAAGTTTCTTTTCAGTTGCCAACTCCACTCCATACATATATATGGGGAGGTACAAGCTCCAACTCGTTTTTACAGTGAAAACGGCAGGCACTTCAAACCGGCACTAGGAAACAGACTGAGAAACCAGAGAAAGGGTTTTCCTGCAAACCCTTCCCTTTGTGCTGGATGAACGAACGTCTATCCACATGCTCATTTGTGAGAGATAAGTGTGTGTGAAAGCCGTCCTTCACCTAGCTTGAAGGGAACACAAAGTTTCTTTTCAGTTGCCAACTCCACTCCATACATATATATGGGGAGGTACAAGATCCAACTCGGTTTTACAGTGAAATCGGCAGGCACTTCAAACCGGCACTAGGAAACAGACTGAGAAACCAGAGAAAGGGTTTTCCTGCAACCCCTTGCCTTTGTGCTGGATGAACGAACGTCTCTCAACATGCTCATTTGTGAGAGATAAGTGTGTGTGAAAGCCGTCCTTCACCTAGCTTGAAGGGAACACAAAGTTTCTTTTCAGTTGCCAGCTCCACTCCATACATATATATGGGGAGGTACAAGCTCCAACTCGGTTTTACAGTGAAAACGGCAGGCACTTCAAACAGGCAATAGGAAACAGACTGAGAAACCAGAGAAAGGGTTTCTCCTGCAACCCCTTCCCTTTGTGCTGGATGAAGGAACGTCTCTCCACATGCTCATTTGTGAGAGATAAGTGTGTGTGAAAGCCGTCCTTCACATAGCTTGAAGGGAACACAAAGTTTCTTTTCAGTTGCCAAATCCACTCCATACATATATATGGGGAGGTACAAGCTCCAACTCGGTTTTACAGTGAAAACGTCAGGCACTTCAAACCGGCACTAGGAAGCCGACTGAGAAACCAGAGTAATGGTTACTCCTGCAACCCGTTTCCTTTGTGCTGGATGAACGAAAGTCTCTCCACATGCTCAGTTCTGAGAGATAAGTGTGTGTGAAAGCCGTCCTTCACCTAGCTTGAAGGGAACACAAAGTTTCTTTTCAGTTGCAAACTCCACTCCATACATATATATGGGGAGCTACAAGCTCCAACTCGGTTTTACAGTGAAAACGGCAGGCACTTCAAACCGGCCCTAGGAAACAGACTGAGAAACCAGAGTAAGGGTTTCTCCTGCAACCCCTTCCCTTTGTGCTGGATGAACGAATGTCTCTCCACATGCTCAGTTCTGAGAGATAAGTGTGTGTGAAAGCCGTCCTTCAACTAGCTTGAAGGGAACACAAAGTTTCTTTTCAGTTGCCAACTCCACTCCATACATATATATGGGGAGGTACAAGCTTCAACTCTGTTTTACAGTGAAAACGGCAGGCACTTCAAACCGGCACTAGGAAACAGACTGAGAAACCAGAGTAAGGGTTTCTCCTGCAACCCGTTCCCTTTGTGCTGGATGAACGAACGTCTCTCCACATGCTCAGTTCTGAGAGATAAGTGTGTGTGAAAGCCGTCCTTCACATAGCTTGAAGGGAACACAAAGTTTCTTTGCAGTTGCCAACTCCACTCCATACATATATATGGGGAGGTACAAGCTCCAACTCGGTTTTACAGTGAAAACGGCAGGCACTTCAAACCGGCACTAGGAAACAGACTGAGAAACCAGAGTAAGGGTTTCTCCTGCAACCCGTTCCCTTTGTGCTGGATGAACGAACGTCTCTCCACATGCTCAGTTCTGAGAGATAAGTGTGTGTGAAAGCCGTCCTTCACCTAGCTTGAAGGGAACACAAAGTTTCTTTTCAGTTGCCAACTCCACTCCATACATATATATGGGGAGGTAAAAGCTCCAACTCGGTTTTACAGTGAAAACGGCAGGCACTTCAAACCGGCCCTAGGAAACAGACTGAGAAACCAGAGAAAGGGTTTCTCCTGCAACCCGTTCCCTTTGTGCCGAATGAACGAACGTCTCTCTACATGCTCAGTTCTGAGAGATAAGTGTGTGTGAAAGCCGCCCTTCACATAGCTTGAAGGGAACACAAAGTTTCTTTTCAGTTGCCAACTCCACTCCATACATATATATGGGGAGGTACAAGCTCCAACTCGGTTTTACAGTGAAAACGGCAGGCACTTCAATCCGGCACTAGGAATCAGACTGAGAAACCAGAGTAAGTGTTACACCTGCAACCCGTTTCCTTTGTGCTGTATGAACGAACGTCTCTCCACATGCTCAGTTCTGAGAGATAAGTGTGTGTGAAAGCCGTCCTTCAGCTAGCTTGAAGGGAACACAAAGTTTCTTTTCAGTTGCCAACTTCACTCCATACATATATATGGGGAGGTACAAGCTCCAACTCGGTTTTACAGTGAAAAAGGCAGGCACTTCAAACCGGCACTAGAAAACCGACTGAGAATCCAGAGTAATGGTTTCTCCTGCAACCCGTTCCCTTTGTGCTGGATGAACGAACGTCTCTCCACATGCTCAGTTCTGAGAGATAAGTGTGTGTGAAAGCCGTCCTTCACATAGCTTGAAGGGAACACAAAGTTTCTTTTCAGTTGCCAACTCCACTCCATACATATATATGGGGAGGTACAAGCTCCAACTCGGTTTTACAGTGAAAACGGCAGGCACTTCAAACCGGCCCTAGGAAACAGACTGAGAAACCAGAGTAAGGGTTTCTCCTGCAACCCCTTCCCTTTGTGCTGGATGAATGAACGTCTCTCCACATGCTCATTTGTGAGAGATAAGTGTGTGTGAAAGCCGTCCTTCACATAGCTTGAAGGGAACACAAAGTTTCTTTTCAGTTGCCAACTCCATTCCATACATATATATGGGGAGGTACAAGCTCCAACTCGGTTTTACAGTGAAAACGTCAGGCACTTCAAACCGGCACTATGAAACAGACTGAGAAACCAGAGTAAGGGTTTCTCCTGCAAACCCTTCCCTTTGTGCTGGATGAAAGAATGTCTCTCCACATGCTCAGATCTGAGAGATAAGTGTGTGTGAAAGCCGTCCTTCACCTAGCTTGAAGGGAACACAAAGTTACTTTTCAGTTGCCAACTCCACTCCATACATATATATGGGGAGGTACAAGCTCCAACTCGGTTTTACAGTGAAAACGGCAGGCACTTCAAACCGGCACTAGGAAACCGACTGAGAAACCAGAGTAAGGGTTTCTCCTGCAACCCGTTCCCTTTGTGCTGGATGAACGAACGTCTCTCCACATGCTCAGTTCTGAGAGATAAGTGTGTGTGAAAGCCGTCCTTCACCTAGCTTGAAGGGAACACAAAGTTTCTTTTCAGTTGCCAACTCCACTCCATACATATATATGGGGAGGTACAAGCTCCAACTCGGTTTTACAGTGAAAACGGCAGGCACTTCAAACCGGCACTAGGAAACAGACTGAGAAACCAGAGTAAGGGTTTCTCCTGCAACCCGTTCCCTTTGTGCTGGATGAACGAACGTCTCTCCACATGCTCAGTTCTGAGACATAAGTGTGTGTGAAAGCCGTCCTTCACCTAGCTTGAAGGGAACACAAAGTTTCTTTTCAATTGCCAACTCCACTCCATACATATATATGGGGAGGTACAATCCCCAACTCGGTTTTACAGTGAAAACGGCAGGCACTTCAAACCGGCACTAGGAAACAGACTGAGAAACCAGAGTAAGGGTTTCTCCTGCAACCCGTTCCCTTTGTGCTGGATGAACGAACGTCTCTCCACATGCTCAGTTCTGAGAGATAAGTGTGTGTGAAAGCCGTCCTTCACCTAGCTTGAAGGGAAAACAAAGTTTCTTTTCAGTTGCCAAATCCACTCCATACATATATATGGGGAGGTACAAGCTCCAACTCAGTTTTACAGTGAAAACGGCAGGCAACTCAAACCGGCACTAGGAAACACACTGAGAAACCAGAGTAAGGGTTTCTCCTGCAACCCGTTCCCTTTGTGCTGGATGAACGAACGTCTCTCCACATGCTCAGTTCTGAGAGATAACTGTGTTTGAAAGCCGTCCTTCACCTAGCTTGAAGGGAACACAAAGTTTCTTTTCAGTTGCCAACTCCACTCCATACATATATATGGGGAGGTACAAGCTCCAACTCGGTTTTACAGTGAAAACGGCAGGCACTTCAAACCGGCACTAGGAAACAGACTGAGAAACCAGAGAAAGGGTTTTCCTGCAAACCCGTTCCCTTTGTGCTGGATGAACGAACGTCTCTCCACATGCTCATTTGTGAGAGATAAGTGTGTGTGAAAGCCGTCCTTCACCTAGCTTGAAGGGAACACAAAGTTTCTTTTCAGTTGCCAACTCCACTCCATACATATATATGGGGAGGTACAATCCCCAACTCGGTTTTACAGTGAAAACGGCAGGCACTTCAAACCGGCACTAGGAAACAGACTGAGAAACCAGAGTAAGGGTTTCTCCTGCAACCCGTTCCCTTTGTGCTGGATGAACGAACGTCTCTCCACAAGCTCAGTTCTGAGAGATAAGTGTGTGTGAAAGCCGTCCTTCACCTAGCTTGAAGGGAACACAAAGTTTCTTTTCAGTTGCCAACTCCACTCCATACATATATATGGGGAGGTACAATCCCCAACTCGGTTTTACAGTGAAAACGGCAGGCACTTCAAACCGGCACTAGGAAACAGACTGAGAAACCAGAGTAAGGGTTTCTCCTGCAACCCGTTCCCTTTGTGCTGGATGAACGAACGTCTCTCCACAAGCTCAGTTCTGAGAGATAAGTGTGTGTGAAAGCCGTCCTTCACCTAGCTTGAAGGGAACACAAAGTTTCTTTTCAGTTGCCAAATCCACTCCATACATATATATGGGGAGGTACAAGCTCCAACTCAGTTTTACAGTGAAAACGGCAGGCAACTCAAACCGGCACTAGGAAACACACTGAGAAACCAGAGTAAGGGTTTCTCCTGCAACCCGTTCCCTTTGTGCTGGATGAACGAACGTCTCTCCACATGCTCAGTTCTGAGAGATAACTGTGTTTGAAAGCCGTCCTTCACCTAGCTTGAAGGGAACACAAAGTTTCTTTTCAGTTGCCAACTCCACTCCATACATATATATGGGGAGGTACAAGCTCCAACTCGGTTTTACAGTGAAAACGGCAGGCACTTCAAACCGGCACTAGGAAACAGACTGAGAAACCAGAGAAAAGGTTTTCCTGCAAAACCTTCCCTTTGTGCTGGATGAACGAACATCTCTCCACATGCTCTTTTGTGAGAGATAAGTGTGTGTGAAAGCCGTCCTTCACCTAGCTTGAAGGGAACACAAAGTTTCTTTTCAGTTGCCAACTCCACTCCATACATATATATGGGGATGTACAAGCTCCAACTCGGTTTAACAGTGAAATCGGCAGGCACTTCAAACCGGCACTAGGAAACAGACTGAGAAACCAGAGAAAGGGTTTTCCTGCAACCCCTTGCCTTTGTGCTGGATGAACGAACGTCTCTCCACATGCTCATTTGTTAGAGATAAGTGTGTGTGAAAGCCGTCCTTCACCTAGCTTGAAGGGAACAGAAAGTTTCTTTTCAGTTGCCAACTCCACTCCATACATATATATGGGGAGGTACAAGCTCCAACTCGGTTTTACAGTGAAAACGGCAGGCACTTCAAACAGGCACTAGGAAACAGACTGAGAAACCCGAGAAAGGGTTTCTCCTGCAACCCCTTCCCTTTGTGCTGGATGAAGGAACGTCTCTCCACATGCTCATTTGTGAGAGATAAGTGTGTGTGAAAGCCGTCCTTCACATAGCTTGAAGGGAACACAAAGTTTCTTTTCAGTTGCCAACTCCACTCCATACATATATATGGGGAGGTACAAGCTCCAACTCGGTTTTACAGTGAAAACGGCAGGCACTTCAAACCGGCACTAGGAAACCGACTGAGAAACCAGAGTAAGGGTTACTCCTGCAACCCGTTTCCTTTGTGCTGGATGAACGAAAGTCTCTCCACATGCTCAGTTCTGAGAGATAAGTGTGTGTGAAAGCCGTCCTTCACCTAGCTTGAAGGGAACACAAAGTTTCTTTTCAGTTGCCAACTCCACTCCATACATATATATGGGGAGGTACAAGCTCCAACTCGGTTTTACAGAGAAAACGGCAGGCACTTCAAACCGGCACTAGGAAACAGACTGAGAAACCAGAGTAATGGTATCTCCTGCAACCCCTTCCCTTTGTGCTGGATGAACGAATGTCTCTCCACATGCTCAGTTCTGAGAGATAAGTGTGTGTGAAAGCCGTCCTTCAACTAGCTTGAAGGGAACACAAAGTTTCTTTTCAGTTGCCAACTCCACTCCATACATATATATGGGGAGGTACAAGCTCCAACTCGGTTTTACAATGAAAACGGCAGGCACTTCATACCGGCACTAGGAAACAGACTGAGAAACCAGAGTAAGGGTTTCTCCTGCAACCCGTTCCCTTTGTGCTGGATGAACGAACGTCTCTCCACATGCTCAGTTCTGAGAGATAAGTGTGTGTGAAAGCCGTCCTTCACCTAGCTTAAAGGGAACACAAAGTTTCTTTTCAGTTGCCAACTCCACTCCATACATATATATGGGGAGGTACAAGCTCCAACTCGGTTTTACAGTGAAAACGGCAGGCACTTCAAACCGGCACTAGGAAACAGACTGAGAAACCAGAGTAAGTGTTTCTCCTGCAACCCGTTCCCTTTGTGCTGGATGAACGAACGTCTCTCCACATGCTCAGTTCTGAGAGATAAGTGTGTGTGAAAGCCGTCCTTCACCTAGCTTGAAGGGAACACAAAGTTTCTTTTCAGTTGCCAACTCCACTCCATACATATATATGGGGAGGTACAAGCTCCAACTCGGTTTTACAGTGAAAACGGCAGGCACTTCAAACCGGCACTAGGAAACAGATTGAGAAACCAGAGAAAGGGTTTCTCCTGCAACCCGTTCCGTTTGTGCCGGATGAACGAACGTCTCTCTACATGCTCAGTTCTGAGAGATAAGTGTGTGTGAAAGCCGTCCTTCACATAGCTTGAAGGGAACACAAAGTTTCTTTTCAGTTGCCAACTCCACTCCATACATATATATGGGGAGGTACAAGCTCCAACTCGGTTTTACAGTGAAAACGGCAGGCACTTCAAACCGGCACTAGGAAACAGACTGAGAAACCAGAGTAAGGGTTTCTCCTGCAACCCGTTCCCTTTGTGCAGGATGAACGAACGTCTCTCCACATGCTCAGTTCTGAGAGATAAGTGTGTGTGAAATCCGTCCTTCACATAGCTTGAAGGGAACACAAAGTTTCTTTTCAGTTGCCAACTCCACTCCATACATATATATGGGGAGGTACAAGCTCCAACTCGGTTTTACAGTGAAAACGGCAGGCACTTCAAACCGGCACTAGGAAACAGACTGAGAAACCAGAGTAAGGGTTTCTCCTGCAAACCCTTCCCTTTGTGCTGGATGAACGAATGTCTCTCCACATGCTCAGATCTGAGAGATAAGTGTGTGTGAAAGCCGTCCTTCACCTAGCTTGAAGGGAACACAAAGTTTCTTTTCAGTTGCCAACTCCACTCCATACATATATATGGGGAGGTACAAGCTCCAACTCGGTTTTACAGTGAAAACGGCAGGCACTTCAAACCGGCACTAGGAAACCGACTGAGAAACCAGAGTAAGGGTTTCTCCTGCAACCCGTTCCCTTTGTGCTGGATGAACGAACGTCTCTCCACATGCTCAGTTCTGAGAGATAAGTGTGTGTGAAAGCCGTCCTTCACCTAGCTTGAAGGGAACACAAAGTTTCTTTTCAGTTGCCAATTCCACTCCATACATATATATGGGGAGGTACAAGCTCCAACTCGGTTTTACAGTGAAAACGGCAGTCACTTCATACCGGCTCTAAGAAACAGACTGAGAAACCAGAGAAAGGGTTTTCCTGCAAACCCTTCCCTTTGTGCTGGATGAACGAACGTCTCTCCACATGCTCATTTGTGAGAGATAAGTGTGTGTGAAAGCCGTCCTTCACCTAGCTTGAAGGGAACACAAAGTTTCTTTTCAGTTGCCAACTCCACTCCATACATATATATGGGGAGGTACAAGCTCCAACTCGGTTTTACAGTGAAATCGGCAGGCACTTCAAACCGGCACTAGGAAACAGACTGAGAAACCAGAGAAAGGGTTTTCCTGCAACCCCTTGCCTTTGTGCTGGATGAACGAACGTCTCTCCACATGCTCATTTGTGAGAGATAAGTGTGTGTGAAAGCCGTCCTTCACCTAGCTTGAAGGGAACACAAAGTTTCTTTTCAGTTGCCAACTCCACTCCATACATATATATGGGGAGGTACAAGCTCCAACTCGGTTTTACAGTGAAAACGGCAGGCACTTCAAACCGGCACTAGGAAACCGACTGAGAAACCAGAGTAAGGGTTACTCCTGCAACCCGTTTCTTTGTGCTGGATGAACGAAAGTCTCTCCACATGCTCAGTTCTGAGAGATAAGTGTGTGTGAAAGCCGTCCTTCACCTAGCTTGAAGGGAACACAAAGTTTCTTTTCAGTTGCCAACTCCACTCCATACATATATATGGGGAGGTACAAGCTCCAACTCGGTTTTACAGAGAAAACGGCAGGCACTTCAAACCGGCACTAGGAAACAGACTGAGAAACCAGAGTAATGGTATCTCCTGCAACCCCTTCCCTTTGTGCTGGATGAACGAATGTCTCTCCACATGCTCAGTTCTGAGAGATAATTGTGTGTGAAAGCCGTCCTTCAACTAGCTTGAAGGGAACACAAAGTTTCTTTTCAGTTGCCAACTCCACTCCATACATATATATGGGGAGGTACAAGCTCCAACTCGGTTTTACAATGAAAACGGCAGGCACTTCATACCGGCACTAGGAAACAGACTGAGAAACCAGAGTAAGGGTTTCTCCTGCAACCCGTTCCCTTTGTGCTGGATGAACGAACGTCTCTCCACATGCTCAGTTCTGAGAGATAAGTGTGTGTGAAAGCCGTCCTTCACCTAGCTTAAAGGGAACACAAAGTTTCTTTTCAGTTGCCAACTCCACTCCATACATATATATGGGGAGGTACAAGCTCCAACTCGGTTTTACAGTGAAAACGGCAGGCACTTCAAACCGGCACTAGGAAACAGACTGAGAAACCAGAGTAAGTGTTTCTCCTGCAACCCGTTCCCTTTGTGCTGGATGAACGAACGTCTCTCCACATGCTCAGTTCTGAGAGATAAGTGTGTGTGAAAGCCGTCCTTCACCTAGCTTGAAGGGAACACAAAGTTTCTTTTCAGTTGCCAACTCCACTCCATACATATATATGGGGAGGTACAAGCTCCAACTCGGTTTTACAGTGAAAACGGCAGGCACTTCAAACCGGCACTAGGAAACAGATTGAGAAACCAGAGAAAGGGTTTCTCCTGCAACCCGTTCCGTTTGTGCCGGATGAACGAACGTCTCTCTACATGCTCAGTTCTGAGAGATAAGTGTGTGTGAAAGCCGTCCTTCACATAGCTTGAAGGGAACACAAAGTTTCTTTTAAGTTGCCAACTCCACTCCATACATATATATGGGGAGGTACAAGCTCCAACTCGGTTTTACAGTGAAAACGGCAGGCACTTCAAACCGGCACTAGGAAACAGACTGAGAAACCAGAGTAAGGGTTTCTCCTGCAACCCGTTCCCTTTGTGCAGGATGAACGAACGTCTCTCCACATGCTCAGTTCTGAGAGATAAGTGTGTGTGAAATCCGTCCTTCACATAGCTTGAAGGGAACACAAAGTTTCTTTTCAGTTGCCAACTCCACTCCATACATATATATGGGGAGGTACAAGCTCCAACTCGGTTTTACAGTGAAAACGGCAGGCACTTCAAACCGGCACTAGGAAACAGACTGAGAAACCAGAGTAAGGGTTTCTCCTGCAAACCCTTCCCTTTGTGCTGGATGAACGAATGTCTCTCCACATGCTCAGATCTGAGAGATAAGTGTGTGTGAAAGCCGTCCTTCACCTAGCTTGAAGGGAACACAAAGTTTCTTTTCAGTTGCCAACTCCACTCCATACATATATATGGGGAGGTACAAGCTCCAACTCGGTTTTACAGTGAAAACGGCAGGCACTTCAAACCGGCACTAGGAAACCGACTGAGAAACCAGAGTAAGGGTTTCTCCTGCAACCCGTTCCCTTTGTGCTGGATGAACGAACGTCTCTCCACATGCTCAGTTCTGAGAGATAAGTGTGTGTGAAAGCCGTCCTTCACCTAGCTTGAAGGGAACACAAAGTTTCTTTTCAGTTGCCAATTCCACTCCATACATATATATGGGGAGGTACAAGCTCCAACTCGGTTTTACAGTGAAAACGGCAGTCACTTCATACCGGCTCTAAGAAACAGACTGAGAAACCAGAGAAAGGGTTTTCCTGCAAACCCTTCCCTTTGTGCTGGATGAACGAACGTCTCTCCACATGCTCATTTGTGAGAGATAAGTGTGTGTGAAAGCCGTCCTTCACCTAGCTTGAAGGGAACACAAAGTTTCTTTTCAGTTGCCAACTCCACTCCATACATATATATGGGGAGGTACAAGCTCCAACTCGGTTTTACAGTGAAATCGGCAGGCACTTCAAACCGGCACTAGGAAACAGACTGAGAAACCAGAGAAAGGGTTTTCCTGCAACCCCTTGCCTTTGTGCTGGATGAACGAACGTCTCTCCACATGCTCATTTGTGAGAGATAAGTGTGTGTGAAAGCCGTCCTTCACCTAGCTTGAAGGGAACACAAAGTTTCTTTTCAGTTGCCAACTCCACTCCATACATATATATGGGGAGGTACAAGCTCCAACTCGGTTTTACAGTGAAATCGGCAGGCACTTCAAACCGGCACTAGGAAACAGACTGAGAAACCAGAGAAAGGTTTTTCCTGCAACCCCTTGCCTTTGTGCTGGATGAACGAACGTCTCTCCACATGCTCATTTGTGAGAGATAAGTGTGTGTGAAAGCCGTCCTTCACCTAGCTTGAAGGGAACACAAAGTTTCTTTTCAGTTGCCAACTCCACTCCATACATATATATGGGGAGGTACAAGCTCCAACTCGGTTTTACAGTGAAAACGGCAGGCACTTCAAACCGGCACTAAGAAACAGACTGAGAAACCAGAGAAAGGGATTTCCTGTAACCCCTTCCCTTTGTGCTGGATGAACGAACGTCTCTCCACATACTCATTTGTGACAGATAAGTGTGTGTGAAAGCCGTCCTTCACCTAGCTTGAAGGGAACACAAAGTTTCTTTTCAGTTGCCAACTCCACTCCATACATATATATGGGGAGGTACAATCTCCAACTCGGTTTTACAGTGAAAACGGCAGGCACTTCAAACCGGCACTAGGAAACAGACTGAGAAACCAGAGTAAGGGTTTCTCCTGCAACCCGTTCCCTTTGTGCTGGATGAACGAACGTCTCTCCACATGCTCATTTGTGAGAGATAAGTGTGTGTGAAAGCCGTCCTTCACCTAGCTTGAAGGGAACACAAAGTTTCTTTTCAGTTGCCAACTCCACTCCATACATATATATGGGGAGGTACAAGCTCCAACTCGGTTTTACAGTGAAATCGGCAGGCACTTCAAACCGGCACTAGGAAACAGACTGAGAAACCAGAGAAAGGGTTTTCCTGCAACCCCTTGCCTTTGTGCTGGATGAACGAACGTCTCTCCACATGCTCATTTGTGAGAGATAAGTGTGTGTGAAAGCCGTCCTTCACCTAGCTTGAAGGGAACACAAAGTTTCTTTTCAGTTGCCAACTCCACTCCATACATATATATGGGGAGGTACAAGCTCCAACTCGGTTTTACAGTGAAAACGGCAGGCACTTCAAACCGGCACTAAGAAACAGACTGAGAAACCAGAGAAAGGGATTTCCTGTAACCCCTTCCCTTTGTGCTGGATGAACGAACGTCTCTCCACATACTCATTTGTGAGAGATAAGTGTGTGTGAAAGCCGTCCTTCACCTAGCTTGAAGGGAACACAAAGTTTCTTTTCAGTTGCCAACTCCACTCCATACATATATATGGGGAGGTACAATCTCCAACTCGGTTTTACAGTGAAAACGGCAGACACTTCAAACCGGCACTAGGAAACAGACTGAGAAACCAGAGTAAGGGTTTCTCCTGCAACCCGTTCCCTTTGTGCTGGATGAACGAACGTCTCTCCACATGCTCAGTTCTGAGAGATAAGTGTGTTTGAAAGCCGTCCTTCACCTAGCTTTAAGGGAACACAAAGTTTCTTTCAGTTGCCAAATCCACTCCATACATATATATGGGGAGGTACAAGCTCCAACTCGGTTTTACCGTGAAAACGGCAGGCACTTCAAACCGTCACTAGGAAACAGACTGAGAAACCAGAGAAAGGGTTTTCCTGCAACCCCTTGCCTTTGTGCTGGATGAACGAACGTCTCTCCACATGCTCATTTGTGAGAGATAAGTGTGTGTGAAAGCCGTCCTTCACCTAGCTTGAAGGGAACACAAAGTTTCTTTTCAGTTGCCAACTCCACTCCATACATATATATGGGGAGGTACAAGCTCCAACTCGGTTTTACAGTGAAAACGGCAGGCACTTCAAACCGGCACTAAGAAGCAGACTGAGAAACCAGAGAAAGGGATTTCCTGTAACCCCTTCTCTTTGTGCTGGATGAACGAACGTCTCTCCACATACTCATTTGTGAAAGATAAGTGTGTGTGAAAGCCGTACTTCACCTAGCTTGAAGGGAACACAAAGTTTCTTTTCAGTATCCAACTCCACTCCATACATATATATGGGGAGGTACAAGCTCCAACTCGGTTTTACAGTGAAAAAGGCAGGCACTTCAAACCGGCACTAGGAAACAGACTAAGAAACCAGAGTAAGGGTTACTCCTGCAACCCGTTCCCTTTGTGCTGGATGAACGAACGTCTCTCCACATGCTCAGTTCTGAGAGATAAGTGTGTGTGAAAGCCGTCCTTCACCTAGCTTGAAGGGAACACAAAGTTTCTTTTCATTTGCCAACTCCACTCCATACATATATATGGGGAGGTACAATCTCCAACTCGGTTTTACAGTGAAAACGGCAGGCACTTCAAACCGGCCCTAGGAAACAGACTGAGAAACCAGAGTAAGGGTTTCCCCTGCAACCCCTTCCCTTTGTGCTGGATGAACAAATGTCTCTCCACATGCTCAGTTCTGAGAGAAAATTGTGTGTGAAAGCCATCCTTCACCAAGCTTGAATGGAACACAAAGTTTCTTTTCAGTTGCCAACTCCACTCCATACATATATATGGGGAGGTACAAGTTCCAACTCGGTTTTACAGTGAAATCGGCAGGCACTTCAAACCGGCACTAGGAAACAGACTGAGAAACCAGAGAGAGGGTTTTCCTGCAACCACTTGCCTTTGTGCTGGATGAACGAACGTCTCTCCACATGCTCATTTGTGAGAGATAAGTGTGTGTGAAAGCCGTCCTTCACCTAGCTTGAAGGGAACACAAAGTTTCTTTTCAGTTGCCAACTCCACTCCATACATATATATGGGGAGGTACAAGCTCCAACTCGGTTTTACAGTGAAAACGGCAGGCACTTCTAACCGGCACTAAGAAACAGACTGAGAAACCAGAGAAAGGGATTTCCTGTAACCCCTTCCCTTTGTGTTGGATGAACGAACGTCTCTCCACATACTCATTTTTGAGAGATAAGTGTGTGTGAAAGCCGTCCTTCACCTACCTTGAAGGGAACACAAAGTTTCTTTTCAGTATCCAACTCCACTCCATACATATATATGGGGAGGTACAAGCTCCAACTCGGTTTTACAGTGAAAACGGCAGGCACTTCAAACCGGCACTAGGAAACAGACTGAGAAACCAGAGTAAGGGTTACTCCTGCAACCCGTTCCCTTTGTGCTGGATGAACGAACGTCTCTCCACATGCTCAGTTCTGAGAGATAAGTGTGTGTGAAAGCCGTCCTTCACCTAGCTTGAAGGGAACACAAAGTTTCTTTTCAGTTGCCATCTCCACTCCATACATATATATGGGGAGGTACAATCTCCAACTCGGTTTTACAGTGAAAACGGCAGGCACTTCAAACCGGCCCTAGGAAACAGGCTGAGAAACCAGAGTAAGGGTTTCTCCTGCAACCCGTTTCCTTTGTGCTGGATGAACGAACGTCTCTCCACATGCTCAGTTCTGTGAGATAAGTGTGTGTGAAAGCCGTCCTTCACCTAGCTTGAAGGGAACACAAAGTTTCTTTTCAGTTGCCAACTCCACTCCATACATATATATGGGGAGGTACAAGCTCCAACTCGGTTTACAGTGAAAACGGCAGGCACTTCAAACCGGCACTAGGAAACAGACTGAGAAACCAGAGTAAGGGTTTCTCCTGCAACCCGTTCCCTTTGTGCTGGATGAACGAACGTCTCTCCACATGCTCAGTTCTGAGAGATAAGTGTGTGTGAAAGCCGCCCTTCACCTAGCTTGAAGGGAACACAAAGTTTCTTTTCAGTTGCCAACTCCACTCCATACATATATATGGGGAGGTACAAGCTCCAACTCGGTTTTACAGTGAAAACGGCAGACACTTCAAACCGGCACTAGGAAACAGACTGAGAAACCAGAGTAAGGGTTTCTCCTGCAACCCGTTCCCTTTGTGCTGGATGAACGAACGTCTCTCCACATGCTCAGTTCTGAGAGATAAGGGTGTGTGAAAGCCGTCCTTCACCTAGCTTGAAGGGAACACAAAGTTTCTTTTCAGTTGCCAACTCCACTCCATACATATATATGGGTAGGTACAAGCTCCAACTCGGTTTTACAGTGAAAACGGCAGGCACTTCATACCGGCACTAGGAAACAGACTGAGAAACCAGAGTAAGGGTTTCTCCTGCAACCCGTTCCCTTTGTGCTGGATGAACGAACGTCTCTCCACATGCTCAGTTCTGAGAGTTAAGTGTGTGTGAAAGCCGTCCTTCACCTAGCTTGAAGGGAACACAAAGTTTCTTTTCAGTTGCCAAATCCACTCCATACATATATATGGGGAGGTACAAGCTCCAACACGGTTTTACAGTGAAAACAGCAGGCAATTCAAACCGGCACTAGGAAACACACTGAGAAACCAGAGTAAGGGTTTCTCCTGCAACCCGTTCCCTTTGTGCTGGATGAACGAACGTCTCTCCACATGCTCAGTTCTGAGAGATAAGTGTGTGTGAAAGCCGTCCTTCACCTAGCTTGAAGGGAACACAAAGTTTCTTTTCAGTTGCCAACTCCACTCCATACATATATATGGGGAGGTACAAGCTCCAACTCGGTTTTACAGTGAAAACGGCAGGCACTTCAAACTGGCACTAGGAAACAGACTGAGAAACCAGAGAAAGGGTTTTCCTGCAAACCCTTTCCTTTGTGCTGGATAAACGAACGTCTCTCCACATGCTCAGTTCTGAGAGATAAGTGTGTGTGAAAGCCGTCCTTCACCTACCTTGAAGGGAACACAAAGTTTCTTTTCAGTTGCCAACTCCACTCCATACATATATATGGGGAGGTACAAGCTCCAACACGGTTTTACAGTGAAAACGGCAGGCACTTCAAACCGGCACTAGGAAACAGACTGAGAAACCAGAGAAAGGGTTTTCCTGCAACCCCTTCCCTTTGTGCTGGATGAACGAACGTCTCTCCACATGCTCATTTGTGAGAGATAAGTGTGTGTGAAAGCCGCCCTTCACCTAGCTTGAAGGGAACACAAAGTTTGTTTTCAGTTGCCAACTCCACTCCATACATATATATGGGGAGGTACAAGCTCCAACTCGGTTTTACAGTGAAAACGGCAGGCACTTCAAACCGGCACTAGGAAACAGACTGAGAAACCAGAGAAAGGGTTTCTCCTGCAACCCCTTCCCTTTGTGCTGGATGAACGAACGTCTCTCCACATGCTCATTTGTGAGAGATAAGTGTGTGTGAAAGCCGTCCTTCACCTAGCTTGAAGGGAACACAAAGTTTCTTTTCAGTTGCCAACTCCACTCCATACATATATATGGGGAGGTACAAGCTCCAACTCGGTTTTACAGTGAAAACGGCAGGCACTTCAAACCGGCACTAGGAAACAGACTGAGAAACCAGAGTAAGGGTTTCTCCTGCAAACCCTTCCCTTTGTGCTGGATGAACGAATGTCTCTCCACGTGCTCAGATCTGAGAGATAAGTATGTGTGAGAGCCGTCCTTCACCTAGCTTGAAGGGAACACAAAATTTCTTTTCAGTTGCCAACTCCACTCCTTACATATATATGGGGAGGTACAATCTCCAACTCGGTTTTACAGTGAAAACGGCAGGCACTTCAAACCGGCACTAGGAAACCGACTGAGAAACCAGAGTAAGGGTTTCTACTGCAACCCGTTCCCTTTGTGCTGGATGAACGAACGTCTCTCCACATGCTCAGTTCTGAGAGATAAGTGTGTGTGAAAGCCGTCCTTCACCTAGCTTGAAGGGAACACAAAGTTTCTTTTCAGTTGCCAACTCCACTCCATACATATATATGGGGAGGTACAAGCTCCAACTCGGTTTTACAGTGAAAACGGCAGGCACTTCAAACCGGCACTAGGAAACAGACTGAGAAACCAGAGAAAGGGTTTCCCCTGCAACCCCTTCCCTTTGTGCTGGATGAACGAACGTCTCTCCACTTGCTCAGTTCTGAGAGATAAGTGTGTGTGAAAGCCGTCCTTCACCTAGCTTGAAGGGAACACAAAGTTTCTTTTCAGTTGCCAACTCCACTCCATACATATATATGGGGAGGTACAAGCTCCAACTCGGTTTTACAGTGAAAACGACAGGCACTTCAAACCGGCACTAGAAAACCGACTGAGAATCCAGAGTAATGGTTTCTCCTGCAACCCCTTCCCTTTGTGCAGGATGAACGAACGTCTCTCCTCATGCTCAGTTCTGAGAGATAAGTGTGTGTGAAAGCCGTCCTTCACATAGCTTGAAGGGAACACAAAGTTTCTTTTCAGTTGCCAACTCCACTCCATACATATATATGGGGAGGTACAAGCTCCAACTCGGTTTTACAGTGAAAAAGGCAGGCTCTTCAAACCGGCCCTAAGAAACAGACTGAGAAACCAGAGTAAGGGTTTCACCTGCAACCCCTTCCTTTTGTGCTGGATGAACGAATGTCTCTCCACATGCTCAGTTCTGAGAGATAAGTGTGTGTGAAAGCCGTCCTTCACATAGCTTGAAGGGAACACAAAGTTTCTTTTCAGTTGCCAACTCCACTCCATACATATATATGGGGAGGTACAAGCCCCAACTCGGTTTTACAGTGAAAACGGCAGGCACTTCAAACCGGCACTAGGAAACAGACTGAGAAACCTGAGAAAGGGTTTTCCTGCAACCCCTTCCCTTTGTGCTGGATGAACGAACGTCTCTCCACATGCTCAGTTCTGAGAGATAAGTGTGTGTGAAAGCCGTCCTTCACATAGCTTGAAGGGAACACAAAGTTTCTTTTCAGTTGCCAACTCCACTCCATACATATATATGGGGAGGTACAAGCCCCAACTCGGTTATACAGTGAAAACGGCAGGCACTTCAAACCGGCACTAAGAAACAGACTGAGAAACCAGAGAAAGGGTATTCCTGCAAACCCTTCCCTTTGTGCTGGATGAACGAACGTCTCTCCACATGCTCATTTGTGAGAGATAAGTGTGTGTGAAAGCCGTCCTTCACCTAGCTTGAAGGGAACACAAAGTTTCTTTTCAGTTGCCAACTCCACTCCATACATATATATGGGGAGGTATAAGCTCCAACTCGGTTTTACAGTGAAAACGGCAGGCACTTCAAACCGGTACAAGGAAACAGACTGAGAATCCAGAGTAAGGGTTACTCCTGCAACCCGTTCCCTTTGTGCTGGATGAACGAACGTCTCTGCACATGCTCAGTTCTGAGAGATAAGTGTGTGTGAAAGCCGTCCTTCACCTAGCTTGTAGGGAACACAAAGTTTCTTTTCAGTTGCCAACTCCACTCCATAGATATATATGGGGAGGTACAATCTCCAACTCGGTTTTACAGTGAAAACGGCAGGCACTTCAAACCGGCACTAGGAAACAGACTGAGAAACCAGAAAAAGGGTTTTCCTGCAACCCGTTCCCTTTGTGCTGGATGAACGAACGTCTCTCCACATGCTCAGTTCTGAGAGATAAGTGTGTGTGAAAGCCGTCCTTCACCTAGCTTGAAGGGAACACAAAGTTTCTTTTCAGTTGCCAACTCCACTCCATACATATATATGGGGAGGTACAAGCTCCAACTCGGTTTTACAGTGAAAACGGCAGGCACTTCAAACCGGCACTAGGAAACAGACTGAGAAACCAGAGTAAGGGTTTCTCCTGCAACCCGTTCCCTTTGTGCTGGATGAACGAACGTCTCTCCACATGCTCAGTTCTGAGAGATAAGTGTGTGTGAAAGCCGTCCTTCACCTAGCTTGAAGGGAACACAAAGTTTCTTTTCAGTTGCCAACTCCACTCCATACATATATATGGGGAGGTACAAGCTCCAACTCGGTTTTACAGTGAAAACGGCAGGCACTTCAAACCGGCCCTAGGAAACAGACTGAGTATCCAGAGTAAGGGTTTCTCCTGCAACCCGTTCCCTTTGTGTGGATGATCGAACGTCTCTCCACATGCTCAGTTCTGAGAGATAAGTGTGTGTGAAAGCCGTCCTTCACCTAGCTTGAAAGGAACACAAAGTTTCTTTTCAGTTGCCAACTCCACTCCTTACATATATATGGGGAGGTACAAGCTCCAACTCGGTTTTACAGTGAAAACATCAGGCACTTCAAACCGGCACTAGGAAACCAACTGAGAATCCAGAGTAAGGGTTTCTCCTGCAACCCGTTCCCTTTGTGCTGGATGAACGAACGTCTCTCCACATGCTCAGTTCTGAGAGATAAGTGTGTGTGAAAGCCGTCCTTCACCTAGCTTGAAGGGAACACAAAGTTTCTTTTCAGATGCCAACTCCACTCCATACATATATATGGGGAGGTACAAGCTCCAACTCGGTTTTACAGTGAAAACGGCAGGCACTTCAAACCGGCACTAGGAAACCGACTGAGAAACCAGAGTAAGGGTTTCTCCTGCAACCCGTTCCCTTTGTGCTGGATGAACGAACGTCTCTCCACATGCTCAGTTCTGAGAGATAAGTGTGTGTGAAAGCCGTCCTTCACCTAGCTTGAAGGGAACACAAAGTTTCTTTTCAGTTGCCAACTCCACTCCATACATATATATGGGGAGGTTCAAGCTCCAAATCGGTTTTACAGTGAAAACGCCAGGCACTTCAAACCGGCACTAGGAAACCGAATGAGAAACCAGAGTAAGGGTTTCACTGCAAACCGTTCCCTTTGTGCTGGATGAACGAACGTCTCTCCACATGCTCAGTTCTGAGAGATACGTGTGTGTGAAAACCGTACTTCACCTAGCTTGAAGGGAACACAAAGTTTCTTTTCAGATGCCAACTCCACTCCATACATATATATGGGGAGGTACAAGCTCCAACTCGGTTTTACAGTGAAAACGGCAGGCACATCAAACCGGCACTAGGAAACAGACTTAGAAACCAGAGTAAGGGTTTCTCCTGCAACCCGTTCCCTTTGTGCTGGATGAACGAACGTCTCTCCACATGCTCAGTTCTGAGAGATAAGTGTGTGTGAAAGCAGTCCTTCACCTAGCTTGTAGGGAACACAAAGTTTCTTTTCATTTGCCAACTCCACTCCATACATATATATGGGGAGGTTCAAGCTCCAAATCGGTTTTACAGTGAAAACGGCAGGCACTTCAAAACGGCACTAGGAAACAGACTGAGAAACCAGAGTAAGGGTTTCACTGCAACCAGTTCCCTTTGTGCTGGATGAACGAACGTCTCTCCACATGCTCAGTTCTGAGAGATACGTGTGTGTGAAAGCCGTCCTTCACCTAGCTTGAAGGGAACACAAAGTTTCTTTTCAGTTGCCAACACCACTCCATACATATATATGGGGAGGTACAAGCTCCAACTCGGTTTTACAGTGAAAACGGCAGGCACATCAAACCGGTACTAGGAAACAGACTGAGAAACCAGAGTAAGGGTTTCTCCTGCAACCCGTTCCCTTTGTGCTGGATGAACGAACGTCTCTGCACATGCTCAGTTCTGAGAGATAAGTGTGTGTGAAAGCCGTCCTTCACCTAACTTGAAGGGAACACAAAGTTTCTTTTCAGTTGCCAACTCCACTTCTTACATATATATGGGGAGGTACAAACTCCAACTCGGTTTTACAGTGAAAACGGCAGGCACTTCAAACCGGCACTAGGAAACAGACTGAGAAACCAGAGTAAGGATTTCTCCTACAACTCGTTCCCTTTGTGCTGGATGAACGAACGTCTCTCCACATGCTCAGTTCTGAGAGATAAGTGTGTGTGAAAGCCGTGCTTCACCTAGCTTGAAGGGAACACAAAGTTTCTTTTCAGTTGCCAACTCCACTCCATACATATATATGGGGAGGTACAAGCTCCAACTCGGTTTTACAGTGAAAACGGCAGGCACTTCAAACCGGCACTAGGAAACAGACTGAGAAACCAGAGTAAGGGTTTCTCCTGCAACCCGTTCCCTTTGTGCTGGATGAACGAACGTCTCTCCACATGCTCAGTTCTGAGAGGTAAGTGTGTGTGAAAGCCGTCCTTCACCTATCTTGAAGGGAACACAAAGTTTCTTTTCAGTTGCCAACTCCACTCCATACATATATATGGGGAGGTACAAGCTCCAACTCGGTTTTACAGTGAAAACGGCAGGCACTTCAAACCGGCACTAGGAAACAGACTGAGAAACCAGAGTAAGGGTTTCTCCTGCAACCCGTTCCCTTTGTGCTGGATGAACGAACGTCTCTCCACATGCTCAGTTCTGAGAGATAAGTGTGTGTGAAAGCCGTCCTTCACCTAGCTTGAAGGGAACACAAAGTTTCTTTTCAGTTGCCAACTCCACTCCATACATATATATGGGGAGGTACAAGCTCCAACTCGGTTTTACAGTGAAAACGGCAGGCACTTCAAACCGGCACTAGGAAACCGACTGAGAAACCAGAGAAAGGGTTTCTCCTGCAACCCGTTCCCTTTGTGCTGGATAAACGAACGTCTCTTCACATGCTCAATTCTGAGAGATAAGTGTGTGTGGAATCCGTCCTTCACCTAGCTTGAAGGGAACACAAAGTTTCTTTTCAGTTGCCAACTCCACTCCATACATATATATGGGGAGGTACAAGCTCCAACTCGGTTTTACAGTGAAAACGGCAGGCACTTCAAACCGGCACTAGGAAACCGACTGAGAAACCAGAGTAAGGGTTTCTCCTGCAACCCGATCCCTTTGTGCTGGATGAACGAACGTCTCTCCACATGCTCAGTTCTAAGAGATAAGTGTGTGTGAAAGCCGTCCTTGACCTAGCTTGAAGGGAACACAAAGTTTCTTTTCAGTTGCCAACTCCACTCCATACATATATATGGGGAGGTACAAGCTCCAACTCGGTTTTACAGTGAAAACGGCAGGCATTTCAAACCGGCACTAGGAAACCGACTGAGAAACCAGAGTAAGGGTTTCTCCTGCAAACCCTTCGCTTTGTGCTGGATGAACGAACGTCTCTCCACATGCTCAGTTCTGAGAGATAAGTGTGTGTGAAAGCCGTCCTTCACCTAGCTTGAAGGGAACACAAAGTTTCTTTTCATTTGCCAACTCCACTCCATATATATATATGGGGAGGTACAAGCTCCAACTCGGTTTTACAGTGAAAACGGCAGGCACTTCAAACCGGCACTAGGAAACAGACTGAGAAACCAGAGTAAGGGTTTCTCCTGCAACCCGTTCCCTTTGTGCTGGATGAACGAACGTCTCTCCACATGCTCAGTTCTGAGAGATAAGTGTGTGTGAAAGCCGTCCTTCACCTAGCTTGAAGGGAACACAAAGTTTCTTTTCAGATGCCAACTCCACTCCATACATATATAAGTGGAGGTACAAGCTCCAACTCGGTTTTACAGTGAAAACGGCAGGCACTTCAAACCGGCACTAGGAAACAGACTGAGAAACCAGAGTAAGGGTTTCTCCTGCAACCCGTTCCCTTTGTGCTGGATGAACGGACGTCTCTCCACATGCTCAGTTCTGAGAGATAAGTGTGTGTGAAAGCCGTCCTTCACCTAGCTTGAAGGGAACACAAAGTTTCTTTTCAGATGCCAACTCCACTCCATACATATATATGGGGAGGTACAAGCTCCAACTCGGTTTTACAGTGAAAACGGCAGGCACTTCAAACCGGCACTAGGAAAACGAGTGAGAATCCAGAGTAAGGGTTTCTCCTGCAACCCGTTCCCTTTGTGCTGGATGAACGAACGTCTCTCCACATGCTCAGTTCTGAGAGATAAGTGTGTGTGAAAGCCGTCCTTCACCTAGCTTGAAGGGAACACAAAGTTTCTTTTCAGTTGCAAACTCCACTCCATACATATATATGGGGAGGTTCAAGCTCCAAATCGGTTTTACAGTGAAAACGCCAGGCACATCAAACCGGCACTAGGAAACCGAATGAGAAACCAGAGTAAGGGTTTCACTGCAAACCGTTCCCTTTGTGCTGGATGAACGAACGTCTCTCCACATGCTCAGTTCTGAGAGATAAGTGTGTGTGAATGCCGTCCTTCACATAGCTTGAAGGGAACACAAAGTTTCTTTTCAGTTGCCAACTCCACTCCATACATATATATGGGGAGGTACAAGCTCCAACTCGGTTTTACAGTGAAAACGGCAGGCACTTCAAACCGGCACTAGGAAACCGACTGAGAAACCAGAGTAAGGGTTTCTCCTGCAACCCTTTCCCTTTGTGCTGGATGAACGAACGTCTCTCCACATGCTCAGTTCTGAGAGATAAGTGTGTGTGAAAGCCGTCCTTCACCTAGCTTGAAGGGAACACAAAGTTTCTTTTCAGTTGCCAACTCCACTCCATACATATATATGGGGAGGTACAAGCTCCAACTCGGTTTTACAGTGAAAACGGCAGGCACTTCAAACCGGCACTAGGAAACAGACTGAGAAACCAGAGTAAGGGTTTCTCCTGCAACCCGTTCCCTTTGTGCTGGATGAACGAACGTCTCTCCACATGCTCAGTTCTGAGAGATAAGTGTGTATGAAAGCCGTCCTTCACCTAGCTTGAAGGGAACACAAAGTTTCTTTTCAGTTGCCAACTCCACTCCAAACATATATATGGGGAGGTACAAGCTCCAACTCGGTTTTACAGTGAAAACGGCAGGCACTTCAAACCGGCACTAGGAAACCGACTGAGAAACCAGAGTAAGGGTTTCTCCTGCAACCCGTTCCCTTTGTGCTGGATGAACGAACGTCTCTCCACATGCTCAGTTCTGAGAGATAAGTGTGTGTGAAAGCCGTCCTTCACCTAGCTTGAAGTGAACACAAAGTTTCTTTTCAGTTGCCAACTCCACTCCATACATATATATGGGGAGGTACAAGCTCCAACTCGGTTTTACAGTGAAAACGGCAGGCACTTCAAACCGGCCCTAGGAAACAGACTGAGTATCCAGAGTAAGGGTTTCTCCTGCAACCCGTTCCCTTTGTGTGGATGATCGAACGTCTCTCCACATGCTCAGTTCTGAGAGATAAGTGTGTGTGAAAGCCGTCCTTCACCTAGCTTGAAAGGAACACAAAGTTTCTTTTCAGTTGCCAACTCCACTCCTTACATATATATGGGGACGTACAAGCTCCAACTCGGTTTTACAGTGAAAACATCAGGCACTTCAAACCGGCACTAGGAAACCAACTGAGAATCCAGAGTAAGGGTTTCTCCTGCAACCCGTTCCCTTTGTGCTGGATGAACGAACGTCTCTCCACATGCTCAGTTCTGAGAGATAAGTGTGTGTGAAAGCCGTCCTTCACCTAGCTTGAAGGGAACACAAAGTTTCTTTTCAGATGCCAACTCCACTCCATACATATATATGGGGAGGTACAAGCTCCAACTCGGTTTTACAGTGAAAACGGCAGGCACTTCAAACCGGCACTAGGAAACCGACTGAGAAACCAGAGTAAGGGTTTCTCCTGCAACCCGTTCCCTTTGTGCTGGATGAACGAACGTCTCTCCACATGCTCAGTTCTGAGAGATAAGTGTGTGTGAAAGCCGTCCTTCACCTAGCTTGAAGGGAACACAAAGTTTCTTTTCAGTTGCCAACTCCACTCCATACATATATATGGGGAGGTTCAAGCTCCAAATCGGTTTTACAGTGAAAACGCCAGGCACTTCAAACCGGCACTAGGAAACCGAATGAGAAACCAGAGTAAGGGTTTCACTGCAAACCGTTCCCTTTGTGCTGGATGAACGAACGTCTCTCCACATGCTCAGTTCTGAGAGATACGTGTGTGTGAAAACCGTACTTCACCTAGCTTGAAGGGAACACAAAGTTTCTTTTCAGATGCCAACTCCACTCCATACATATATATGGGGAGGTACAAGCTCCAACTCGGTTTTACAGTGAAAACGGCAGGCACATCAAACCGGCACTAGGAAACAGACTTAGAAACCAGAGTAAGGGTTTCTCCTGCAACCCGTTCCCTTTGTGCTGGATGAACGAACGTCTCTCCACATGCTCAGTTCTGAGAGATAAGTGTGTGTGAAAGCAGTCCTTCACCTAGCTTGTAGGGAACACAAAGTTTCTTTTCATTTGCCAACTCCACTCCATACATATATATGGGGAGGTTCAAGCTCCAAATCGGTTTTACAGTGAAAACGGCAGGCACTTCAAAACGGCACTAGGAAACAGACTGAGAAACCAGAGTAAGGGTTTCACTGCAACCCGTTCCCTTTGTGCTGGATGAACGAACGTCTCTCCACATGCTCAGTTCTGAGAGATACGTGTGTGTGAAAGCCGTCCTTCACCTAGCTTGAAGGGAACACAAAGTTTCTTTTCAGTTGCCAACACCACTCCATACATATATATGGGGAGGTACAAGCTCCAACTCGGTTTTACAGTGAAAACGGCAGGCACATCAAACCGGTACTAGGAAACAGACTGAGAAACCAGAGTAAGGGTTTCTCCTGCAACCCGTTCCCTTTGTGCTGGATGAACGAACGTCTCTGCACATGCTCAGTTCTGAGAGATAAGTGTGTGTGAATGCCGTCCTTCACCTAACTTGAAGGGAACACAAAGTTTCTTTACAGTTGCCAACTCCACTTCTTACATATATATGGGGAGGTACAAACTCCAACTCGGTTTTACAGTGAAAACGGCAGGCACTTCAAACCGGCACTAGGAAACAGACTGAGAAACCAGAGTAAGGATTTCTCCTACAACTCGTTCCCTTTGTGCTGGATGAACGAACGTCTCTCCACATGCTCAGTTCTGAGAGATAAGTGTGTGTGAAAGCCGTGCTTCACCTAGCTTGAAGGGAACACAAAGTTTCTTTTCAGTTGCCAACTCCACTCCATACATATATATGGGGAGGTACAAGCTCCAACTCGGTTTTACAGTGAAAACGGCAGGCACTTCAAACCGGCACTAGGAAACAGACTGAGAAACCAGAGTAAGGGTTTCTCCTGCAACCCGTTCCCTTTGTGCTGGATGAACGAACGTCTCTCCACATGCTCAGTTCTGAGAGGTAAGTGTGTGTGAAAGCCGTCCTTCACCTATCTTGAAGGGAACACAAAGTTTCTTTTCAGTTGCCAACTCCACTCCATACATATATATGGGGAGGTACAAGCTCCAACTCGGTTTTACAGTGAAAACGGCAGGCACTTCAAACCGGCACTAGGAAACAGACTGAGAAACCAGAGTAAGGGTTTCTCCTGCAACCCGTTCCATTTGTGCTGGATGAACGAACGTCTCTCCACATGCTCAGTTCTGAGAGATAAGTGTGTGTGAAAGCCGTCCTTCACCTAGCTTGAAGGGAACACAAAGTTTCTTTTCAGTTGCCAACTCCACTCCATACATATATATGGGGAGGTACAAGCTCCAACTCGGTTTTACAGTGAAAACGGCAGGCACTTCAAACCGGCACTAGGAAACCGACTGAGAAACCAGAGAAAGGGTTTCTCCTGCAACCCGTTCCCTTTGTGCTGGATGAACGAACGTCTCTTCACATGCTCAATTCTGAGAGATAAGTGTGTGTGGAATCCGTCCTTCACCTAGCTTGAAGGGAACACAAAGTTTCTTTTCAGTTGCCAACTCCACTCCATACATATATATGGGGAGGTACAAGCTCCAACTCGGTTTTACAGTGAAAACGGCAGGCACTTCAAACCGGCACTAGGAAACCGACTGAGAAACCAGAGTAAGGGTTTCTCCTGCAACCCGATCCCTTTGTGCTGGATGAACGAACGTCTCTCCACATGCTCAGTTCTAAGAGATAAGTGTGTGTGAAAGCCGTCCTTGACCTAGCTTGAAGGGAACACAAAGTTTCTTTTCAGTTGCCAACTCCACTCCATACATATATATGGGGAGGTACAAGCTCCAACTCGGTTTTACAGTGAAAACGGCAGGCATTTCAAACCGGCACTAGGAAACCGACTGAGAAACCAGAGTAAGGGTTTCTCCTGCAAACCCTTCGCTTTGTGCTGGATGAACGAACGTCTCTCCACATGCTCAGTTCTGAGAGATAAGTGTGTGTGAAAGCCGTCCTTCACCTAGCTTGAAGGGAACACAAAGTTTCTTTTCAGATGCCAACTCCACTCCATACATATATAAGTGGAGGTACAAGCTCCAACTCGGTTTTACAGTGAAAACGGCAGGCACTTCAAACCGGCACTAGGAAACAGACTGAGAAACCAGAGTAAGGGTTTCTCCTGCAACCCGTTCCCTTTGTGCTGGATGAACGGACGTCTCTCCACATGCTCAGTTCTGAGAGATAAGTGTGTGTGAAAGCCGTCCTTCACCTAGCTTGAAGGGAACACAAAGTTTCTTTTCAGATGCCAACTCCACTCCATACATATATATGGGGAGGTACAAGCTCCAACTCGGTTTTACAGTGAAAACGGCAGGCACTTCAAACCGGCACTAGGAAAACGAGTGAGAATCCAGAGTAAGGGTTTCTCCTGCAACCCGTTCCCTTTGTGCTGGATGAACGAACGTCTCTCCACATGCTCAGTTCTGAGAGATAAGTGTGTGTGAAAGCCGTCCTTCACCTAACTTGAAGGGAACACAAAGTTTCTTTTCAGTTGCCAACTCCACTCCATACATATATATGGGGAGGTACAAGCTCCAACTCGGTTTTACAGTGAAAACGGCAGGCACATCAAACCGGCACTAGGAAACAGACTGAGAAACCAGAGTAAGGGTTTCTCCTGCAACCCGTTCCCTTTGTGCTGGATGAACGAACGTCTCTCCACATGCTCAGTTCTGAGAGATAAGTGTGTGTGAATGCCGTCCTTCACATAGCTTGAAGGGAACACAAAGTTTCTTTTCAGTTGCCAACTCCACTCCATACATATATATGGGGAGGTACAAGCTCCAACTCGGTTTTACAGTGAAAACGGCAGGCACTTCAAACCGGCACTAGGAAACCGACTGAGAAACCAGAGTAAGGGTTTCTCCTGCAACCCTTTCCCTTTGTGCTGGATGAACGAACGTCTCTCCACATGCTCAGTTCTGAGAGATAAGTGTGTGTGAAAGCCGTCCTTCACCTAGCTTGAAGGGAACACAAAGTTTCTTTTCAGTTGCCAACTCCACTCCATACATATATATGGGGAGGTACAAGCTCCAACTCGGTTTTACAGTGAAAACGGCAGGCACTTCAAACCGGCACTAGGAAACAGACTGAGAAACCAGAGTAAGGGTTTCTCCTGCAACCCGTTCCCTTTGTGCTGGATGAACGAACGTCTCTCCACATGCTCAGTTCTGAGAGATAAGTGTGTATGAAAGCCGTCCTTCACCTAGCTTGAAGGGAACACAAAGTTTCTTTTCAGTTGCCAACTCCACTCCAAACATATATATGGGGAGGTACAAGCTCCAACTCGGTTTTACAGTGAAAACGGCAGGCACTTCAAACCGGCACTAGGAAACCGACTGAGAAACCAGAGTAAGGGTTTCTCCTGCAACCCGTTCCCTTTGTGCTGGATGAACGAACGTCTCTCCACATGCTCAGTTCTGAGAGATAAGTGTGTGTGAAAGCCGTCCTTCACCTAGCTTGAAGGGAACACAAAGTTTCTTTTCAGTTGCCAACTCCACTCCATACATATATATGGGGAGGTACAAGCTCCAACTCGGTTTTACAGTGAAAACGGCAGGCACTTCAAACCGGCACTAGGAAACAGACTGAGAAACCAGAGTAAGGGTTTCTCCTGCAACCCGTTCCCTTTGTGCTGGATGAACGAACGTCTCTCCACATGCTCAGTTCTGAGAGATAAGTGTGTGTGAAAGCCGTCCTTCACCTAGCTTGAAGGGAACACAAAGTTTCTTTTCAGTTGCCAACTCCAATCCATACATATATATGGGGAGGTACAAGCTCCAACTCGGTTTCACAGTGAAAACGGCAGGCACTTCAAACCGGCACTAGGAAACCGACTGAGAAACCAGAGAAAGGGTTTCTCCTGCAACCCGTTCCCTTTGTGCTGGATGAACGAACGTCTCTTCACATGCTCAATTCTGAGAGATAAGTGTGTGTGGAAGCCGTCCTTCACCTAGCTTGAAGGGAACACAAAGTTTCTTTTCAGTTGCCAACTCCACTCCATACATATATATGGGGAGGTACAAGCTCCAACTCGGTTTTACAGTGAAAACGGCAGGCACTTCAAACCGGCACTAGGAAACCGACTGAGAAACCAGAGTAAGGGTTTCTCCTGCAACCCGTTCCCTTTGTGCTGGATGAACGAACGTCTCTCCACATGCTCAGTTCTGAGAGATAAGTGTGTGTGAAAGCCGTCCTTGACCTAGCTTGAAGGGAACACAAAGTTTCTTTTCAGTTGCCAACTCCACTCCATACATATATATGGGGAGGTACAAGCTCCAACTCGGTTTTACAGTGAAAACGGCAGGCATTTCAAACCGGCACTAGGAAACCGACTGAGAAACCAGAGTAAGGGTTTCTCCTGCAACCCGTTCCCTTTGTGCTGGATGAACGGACGTCTCTCCACATGCTCAGTTCTGAGAGATAAGTGTGTGTGAAAGCCGTCCTTCACCTAGCTTGAAGGGAACACAAAGTTTCTTTTCAGATGCCAACTCCACTCCATACATATATATGGGGAGGTACAAGCTCCAACTCGGGTTTACAGTGAAAAGGGCAGGCACTTCAAACCGGCACTAGGAAAACGAGTGAGAATCCTGAGTAAGGGTTTCTCCTGCAACCCGTTCCCTTTGTGCTGGATGAACGAACGTCTCTCCACATGCTCAGTTCTGAGAGATAAGTGTGTGTGAAAGCCGTCCTTCACCTAGCTTGAAGGGAACACAAAGTTTCTTTTCAGTTGCCAACTCCACTCCATACATATATATGGGGAGGTTCAAGCTCCAAATCGGTTTTACAGTGAAAACGCCAGGCACTTCAAACCGGCACTAGGAAACCGAATGAGAAACCAGAGTAAGGGTTTCTCCTGCAACCCGTTCCCTTTGTGCTGGATGAACGAACGTCTCTCCACATGCTCAGTTCTGAGAGATAAGTGTGTGTGAAAGCCGTCCTTCACATAGCTTGAAGGGAACACAAAGTTTCTTTTCAGTTGCCAACTCCACTCCATACATATATATGGGGAGGTACAAGCTCCAACTCGGTTTTACAGTGAAAACGGCAGGCACTTCAAACCGGCACTAGGAAACCGACTGAGAAACCAGAGTAAGGGTTTCTCCTGCAACCCGTTCCCTTTGTGCTGGATGAACGAACGTCTCTCCACATGCTCAGTTCTGAGAGATAAGTGTGTGTGAAAGCCGTCCTTCACCTAGCTTGAAGGGAACACAAAGTTTCTTTTCAGTTGCCAACTCCACTCCATACATATATATGGGGAGGTACAAGCTCCAACTCGGTTTTACAGTGAAAACGGCAGGCACTTCAAACCGGCACTAGGAAACAGACTGAGAAACCAGAGTAAGGGTTTCTCCTGCAACCCGTTCCCTTTGTGCTGGATGAACGAACGTCTCTCCACATGCTCAGTTCTGAGAGATAAGTGTGTGTGAAAGCCGTCCTTCACCTAGCTTGAAGGGAACACAAAGTTTCTTTTCAGTTGCCAACTCCACTCCATACATATATATGGGGAGGTACAAGCTCCAACTCGGTTTTACAGTGAAAACGGCAGGCACTTCAAACCGGCACTAGGAAACCGACTGAGAAACCAGAGTAAGGGTTTCTCCTGCAAACCGTTCCCTTTGTGCTGGATGAACGAACGTCTCTCCACATGCTCAGTTCTGAGAGATAAGTGTGTGTGAAAGCCGTCCTTCACCTAGCTTGAAGGGAACACAAAGTTTCTTTTCAGTTGCCAACTCCACTCCATACATATATATGGGGAGGTACAAGCTCCAACTCGGTTTTACAGTGAAAACGGCAGGCACTTCAAACCGGCACTAGGAAACAGACTGTGAAACCAGAGAAAGGGTTTTTCTGCAAACCCTTTCCTTTGTGCTGGATAAAAGAACGTCTCTCCACATGCTCATTTGTGAGAGATAAGTGTGTGTGAAAGCCTTCCTTCACCTAGCTTGAAGGGAACACAAAGTTTCTTTTCAGTTGCCAACTCCACTCCATACATATATAAGGGGAGGTACAAGCTCCAACTCGGTTTTACAGTGAAAACGGCAGGCACTTCAAACCGGCACTAGGAAACAGACTGAGAAACTAGAGAAAGGGTTTTCCTGCAACCCGTTCCCTTTGTGCTGGATGAACGAACGTCTCTCCACATGCTCAGTTCTGAGAGATAAGTGTGTGTGAAAGCCGTCCTTCACCTAGCTTGAAGGGAACACAAAGTTTCTTTTCAGATGCCAACTCCACTCCATAAATATATAAGTGGAGGTACAAGCTCCAACTCGGTTTTACAGTGAAAACGGCAGGCACTTCAAACCGGCACTAGGAAATAGACTGAGAAACCAGAGTAAGGGTTTCTCCTGCAAACCTTTCCCTTTGTGCTGGATGAACGGACGTCTCTCCACATGCTCAGTTCTGAGAGATAAGTGTGTGTGAAAGCCGTCCTTCACCTAGCTTGAAGGGAACACAAAGTTTCTTTTCAGATGCCAACTCCACTCCATACATATATATGGGGAGGTACAAGCTCCAACTCGGTTTTACAGTGAAAACGTCAGGCACTTCAAACCGGCACTAGGAAAACGAGTGAGAATCCTGAGTAAGGGTTTCTCCTGCAACCCGTTCCCTTTGTGCTGGATGAACGAACGTCTCTCCACATGCTCAGTTCTGAGAGATAAGTGTGTGTGAAAGCCGTCCTTCACCTAGCTTGAAGGGAACACAAAGTTTCTTTTCAGTTGCAAACTCCACTCCATACATATATATGGGGAGGTTCAAGCTCCAAATCGGTTTTACAGTGAAAACGCCAGGCACTTCAAACCGGCACTAGGAAACCGAATGAGAAACCAGAGTAAGGGTTTCACTGCAAACTGTTCCCTTTGTGCTGGATGAACGAACGTCTCTCCACATGCTCAGTTCTGAGAGATACGTGTGTGTGAAAGCCGTCCTTCACCTAGCTTGAAGGGAACACAAAGTTTCTTTTCAGTTGCCAACTCCACTCCATACATATATATGGGGAGGTACAAGCTCCAACTCGGTTTTACAGTGAAAACGGCAGGCACATCAAACCGGCACTAGGAAACAGACTTAGAAACCAGAGTAAGGGTTTCTCCTGCAACCCGTTCCCTTTGTGCTGGATGAACGAACGTCTCTCCACATGCTCAGTTCTGAGAGACAAGTGTGTGTGAAAGCCGCCCTTCACCTAACTTGAAGGGAACACAAAGTTTCTTTTCAGTTGCCAACTCCACTCCATACATATATATGGGGAGGTACAAGCTCCAACTCGGTTTTACAGTGAAAACGGCAGGCACTTCAAACCGGCACTAGGAAACAGACTGAGAAACCAGAGTAAGGGTTTCTCCTGCAACCCGTTCCCTTTGTGCTGGATGAACGAACGTCTCTCCACATGCTCAGTTCTGAGAGATAAGTGTGTGTGAAAGCCGTCCTTCACATAGCTTGAAGGGAACACAAAGTTTCTTTTCAGTTGCCAACTCCACTCCATACATATATATGGGGAGGTACAAGCTCCAACTCGGTTTTACAGTGAAAACGGCAGGCACTTCAAACCGGCACTAGGAAAGAGACTGAGAAACCAGAGTAAGGGTTTCTCCTGCAACCCGTTCCCTTTGTGCTGGATGAACGAACGTCTCTCCACATGCTCAGTTCTGAGAGATAAGTGTGTGTGAAAGCCGTCCTTCACCTAGCTTGAAGGGAACACAAAGTTTCTTTTCAGTTGCCAACTCCACTCCATACATATATATGGGGAGGTACAAGCTCCAACTCGGTTTTACAGTGAAAACGGCAGGCACTTCAAACCGGCACTAGGAAACCGACTGAGAAACCAGAGTAAGGGTTTCTCCTGCAACCCGTTCCCTTTGTGCTGGATGAACGAACGTCTCTCCACATGCTCAGTTCTGAGAGATAAGTGTGTGTGAAAGCCGTCCTTCACCTAGCTTGAAGGGAACACAAAGTTTCTTTTCAGTTGCCAACTCCACTCCATACATATATATGGGGAGGTACAAGCTCCAACTCGGTTTTACAGTGAAAACGGCAGGCACTTCAAACCGGCACTAGGAAACAGACTGAGAAACCAGAGAAAGGGTTTTTCTGCAAACCCTTTCCTTTGTGCTGGATAAAAGAACGTCTCTCCACATGCTCATTTGTGAGAGATAAGTGTGTGTGAAAGCCTTCCTTCACCTAGCTTGAAGGGAACACAAAGTTTCTTTTCAGTTGCCAACTCCACTCCATACATATATATGGGGAGGTACAAGCTCCAACTCGGTTTTACAGTGAAAACGGCAGGCACTTCAAACCGGCACTAGGAAACAGACTGAGAAACCAGAGTAAGGGTTACTCCTGCAACCCGTTCCCTTTGTGCTGGATGAACGAACGTCTCTCCACATGCTCAGTTCTGAGAGATAAGTGTGTGTGAAAGCCGTCCTTCACCTAGCTTGAAGGGAACACAAAGTTTCTTTTCAGTTGCCAACTCCACTCCATACATATATATGGGGAGGTACAAGCTCCAACTCGGTTTTACAGTGAAATCGGCAGGCACTTCAAACCGGCACTAGGAAACAGACTGAGAAACCAGAGTAAGGGTTTCTCCTGCAACCCGTTCCCTTTGTGCTGGATGAACGAACGTCTCTCCACATGCTCAGTTCTGAGAGATAAGTGTGTGTGAAAGCCGTCCTTCACCTAGCTTGAAGGGAACACAAAGTTTCTTTTCAGTTGCCAACTCCACTCCATACATATATATGGGGAGGTACAAGCTCCAACTCGGTTTTACAGTGAAAACGGCAGGCACTTCAAACCGGCACTAGGAAACAGACTGAGAATCCAGAGTAAGGGTTTCTCCTGCAACCCTTTCCCTTTGTGCTGGATGAACGAACGTCTCTCCACATGCTCAGTTCTGAGAATAAAGTGTGTGTGAAAGCCGTCCTTCACCTAGCTTGAAGGGAACACAAAGTTTCTTTTCAGTTGCCAACACCACTCCATACATATATATGGGGAGGTACAAGCTCCAACTCGGTTTTACAGTGAAAACGGCAGGCACTTCAAACCGGCACTAGGAAACAGACTGAGAAACCAGAGTAAGGGTTTCTCCTGCAACCCGTTCCCTTTGTGCTGGATGAACGAACGTCTCTCCACATGCTCAGTTCTGAGAGATAAGTGTGTGTGAAAGCCGTCCTTCACCTAGCTTGAAGGGAACACAAAGTTTCTTTTCAGTTGCCAACTCCACTCCATACATATATATGGGGAGGTACAAGCTCCAAATCGGTTTTACAGTGAAATCGGCAGGCACTTCAAACCGACACTAGGAAACAGACTGAGAAACCAGAGTAAGGGTTTCTCCTGCATCCCGTTCCCTTTGTGCTGGATGAACGAACGTCTCTCCACATGCTCAGTTCTGAGAGATAAGTGTGTGTGAAAGCCGTCCTTCACCTAGCTTGAAGGGAACACAAAGTTTCTTTTCAGTTGCCAACTCCACTCCATACATATATATGGGGAGGTACAAGCTCCAACTCGGTTTTACAGTGAAAACGGCAGGCACTTCAAACCGGCACTAGGAAACAGACTGAGAAACCAGAGTAAGGGTTTCTCCTGCAACCCGTTCCCTTTGTGCTGGATGAACGAACGTCTCTCCACATGCTCAGTTCTGAGAGATAAGTGTGTGTGAAAGCCATTCTTCACCTAGCTTGAAGGGAACACAAAGTTTCTTTTCAGTTGCCAACTCCACTCCATACATATATATGGGGAGGTACAAGCTCCAACTCGGTTTTACAGTGAAAACGGCAGGCACTTCAAACCGGCACTAGGAAACAGACTGAGAAACCAGAGTAAGGGTTTCCCCTGCAACCCGTTCCCTTTGTGCTGGATGAACGAACGTCTCTCCACATGCTCAGTTCTGAGAGATAAGTGTGTGTGAAAGCCGTCCTTCACCTAGCTTGAAGGGAACACAAAGTTTCTTTTCAGTTGCCAACTCCACTCCATACATATATATGGGGAGGTACAAGCTCCAACTCGGTTTTACAGTGAAATCGGCAGGCACTTCAAACCGGCACTAGGAAACAGACTGAGAAACCAGAGTAAGGGTTTCTCCTGCAACCCGTTCCCTTTGTGCTGGATGAACGAACGTCTCTCCACATGCTCAGTTCTGAGAGATAAGTGTGTGTGAAAGCCGTCCTTCACCTAGCTTGAAGGGAACACAAAGTTTCTTTTCAGTTGCCAACACCACTCCATAAATATATATAAGGGGAGGTACAAGCTCCAACTCGGTTTTACAGTGAAAACGGCAGGCACTTCAAACCGGCACTAGGAAACAGACTGAGAAACCAGAGTAAGGGTTTCTCCTGCAACCCGTTCCCTTTGTGCTGGATGAACGAACGTCTCACCACATGCTCAGTTCTGAGAGATAAGTGTGTGTGAAAGCCGTCCTTCACCTAGCTTGAAGGGAACACAAAGCTTCTTTTCAGTTGCCAACTCCACTCCATACATATATATGGGGAGGTACAAGGTCCAACTCGGTTTTACAGTGAAAACGGCAGGCACTTCAAACCGGCACTAGGAAACCGACTGAGAAACCAGAGTAAGGGTTTCTCCTGCAACCCGTTCCCTTTGTGCTGGATGAACGAACGTCTCTCCACATGCTCAGTTCTGAGAGATAAGTGTGTGTGAAAGCCTTCCTTCACCTAGCTTGAAGGGAACACAAAGTTACTTTTCAGTTGCCAACTCCACTCCATACATATATATGGGGAGGTACAAGCTCCAACTCGGTTTTACAGTGAAAACGGCCGGCACTTCAAACCGGCACTAGGAAACCGACTGAGAAACCAGAGAAAGGGTTTCTCCTGCAACCCGTTTCCTTTGTGCTGGATGAACGAACGTCTCTCCACATGCTCAGTTCTGTGAGATAAGTGTGTGTGAAAGCCGTCCTTCACCTAGCTTGAAGGGAACACAAAGTTTCTTTTCAGTTGCCAACTCCACTCCATACATATATATGGGGAGGTACAAGCTCCAACTCGGTTTTACAGTGAAAACGGCAGGCACTTCAAACCGGCACTAGGAAACAGACTGAGAATCCAGAGTAAGGGTTTCTCCTGCAACCCTTTCCCTTTGTGCTGGATGAACGAACGTCTCTCCACATGCTCAGTTCTGAGAATAAAGTGTGTGTGAAAGCCGTCCTTCACCTAGCTTGAAGGGAACACAAAGTTTCTTTTCAGTTGCAAACACCACTCCATACATATATATGGGGAGGTACAAGCTCCAACTCGGTTTTACAGTGAAAACGGCAGGCACTTCAAACCGGCACTAGGAAACAGACTGAGAAACCAGAGTAAGGGTTTCTCCTGCAACCCGTTCCCTTTGTGCTGGATGAACGAACGTCTCTCCACATGCTCAGTTCTGAGAGATAAGTGTGTGTGAAATCCGTCCTTCACCTAGCTTGAAGGGAACACAAAGTTTCTTTTCAGTTGCCAACTCCACTCCATACATATATATGGGAAGGTACAAGCTCCAAATCGTTTTTACAGTGAAATCGGCAGGCACTTCAAACCGACACTAGGAAACAGACTGAGAAACCAGAGTAAGGGTTTCTCCTGCATCCCGTTCCCTTTGTGCTGGATGAACGAACGTCTCTCCACATGCTCAGTTCTGAGAGATAAGTGTGTGTGAAAGCCGTCCTTCACCTAGCTTGAAGGGAACACAAAGTTTCTTTTCAGTTGCCAACTCCACTCCATACATATATATGGGGAGGTACAATCTCCAACTCGGTTTTACAGTGAAAACGGCAGGCACTTCAAACCGGCACTAGGAAACAGACTGAGAAACCAGAGTAAGGGTTTCTCCTGCAACCCGTTCCCTTTGTGCTGGATGAACGAACGTCTCTCCACATGCTCAGTTCTGAGAGATAAGTGTGTGTGAAAGCCTTCCTTCACCTAGCTTGAAGGGAACACAAAGTTACTTTTCAGTTGCCAACTCCACTCCATACATATATATGGGGAGGTACAAGCTCCAACTCGGTTTTACAGTGAAAACGGCAGGAACTTCAAACCGGCACTAGGAAACAGACTGAGAAACCAGAGTAAGGGTTTCTCCTGCAACCCGTTTCCTTTGTGCTGGATGAACGAACGTCTCTCCACATGCTCAGTTCTGTGAGATAAGTGTGTGTGAAAGCCGTCCTTCACCTAGCTTGAAGGGAACACAAAGTTTCTTTTCAGTTGCCAACTCCACTCCATACATATATATGGGGAGGTACAAGCTCCAACTCGGTTTTACAGTGAAAACGGCAGGCACTTCAAACCGGCACTAGGAAACAGACTGAGAATCCAGAGTAAGGGTTTCTCCTGCAACCCTTTCCCTTTGTGCTGGATGAACGAACGTCTCTCCACATGCTCAGTTCTGAGAATAAAGTGTGTGTGAAAGCCGTCCTTCACCTAGCTTGAAGGGAACACAAAGTTTCTTTTCAGTTGCCAACACCACTCCATACATATATATGGGGAGGTACAAGCTCCAACTCGGTTTTACAGTGAAAACGGCAGGCACTTCAAACCGGCACTAGGAAACAGACTGAGAAACCAGAGTAAGGGTTTCTCCTGCAACCCGTTCCCTTTGTGCTGGATGATCGAACGTCTCTCCACATGCTCAGTTCTGAGAGATAAGTGTGTGTGAAATCCGTCCTTCACCTAGCTTGAAGGGAACACAAAGTTTCTTTTCAGTTGCCAACTCCACTCCATACATATATATGGGGAGGTACAAGCTCCAAATCGGTTTTACAGTGAAATCGGCAGGCCCTCCAACCGACACTAGGAAACAGACTGAGAAACCAGAGTAAGGGTTTCTCCTGCATCCCGTTCCCTTTGTGCTGGATGAACGAACGTCTCTCCACATGCTCAGTTCTGAGAGATAAGTGTGTGTGAAAGCCGTCCTTCACCTAGCTTGAAGGGAACACAAAGTTTCTTTTCAGTTGCCAACTCCACTCCATACATATATATGGGGAGGTACAAGCTCCAACTCGGTTTTACAGTGAAAACGGCAGGCACTTCAAACCGGCACTAGGAAACAGACTGAGAAACCAGAGTAAGGGTTTCTCCTGCAACCCGTTCCCTTTGTGCTGGATGAACGAACGTCTCTCCACATGCTCAGTTCTGAGAGATAAGTGTGTGTGAAAGCCGTCCTTCACCTAGCTTGAAGGGAACACAAAGTTTCTTTTCAGTTGCCAACTCCACTCCATACATATATATGGGGAGGTACAAGCTCCAACTCGGTTTTACAGTGAAAACGGCAGGCACTTCAAACCGGCACTAGGAAACAGACTGAGAAACCAGAGTAAGGGTTTCTCCTGCAACCCGTTCCCTTTGTGCTGGATGAACGAACGTCTCTCCACATGCTCAGTTCTGAGAGATAAGTGTGTGTGAAAGCCGTCCTTCACCTAGCTTGAAGGGAACACAAAGTTTCTTTTCAGTTGCCAACTCCACTCCATACATATATATGGGGAGGTACAAGCTCCAACTCGGTTTTACAGTGAAAACGGCAGGCACTTCAAACCGGCACTAGGAAACAGACTGAGAAACCAGAGTAAGGGTTTCTCCTGCAACCCTTTCCCTTTGTGCTGGATGAACGAACGTCTCTCCACATGCTCAGTTCTGAGAATAAAGTGTGTGTGAAAGCCGTCCTTCACCTAGCTTGAAGGGAACACAAAGTTTCTTTTCAGTTGCCAACACCACTCCATACATATATATGGGGAGGTACAAGCTCCAACTCGGTTTTACAGTGAAAACGGCAGGCACTTCAAACCGGCACTAGGAAACAGACTGAGAAACCAGAGTAAGGGTTTCTCCTGCAACCCGTTCCCTTTGTGCTGGATGATCGAACGTCTCTCCACATGCTCAGTTCTGAGAGATAAGTGTGTGTGAAATCCGTCCTTCACCTAGCTTGAAGGGAACACAAAGTTTCTTTTCAGTTGCCAACTCCACTCCATACATATATATGGGGAGGTACAAGCTCCAAATCGGTTTTACAGTGAAATCGGCAGGCACTTCAAACCGACACTAGGAAACAGACTGAGAAACCAGAGTAAGGGTTTCTCCTGCATCCCGTTCCCTTTGTGCTGGATGAACGAACGTCTCTCCACATGCTCAGTTCTGAGAGATAAGTGTGTGTGAAAGCCGTCCTTCACCTAGCTTGAAGGGAACACAAAGTTTCTTTTCAGTTGCCAACTCCACTCCATACATATATATGGGGAGGTACAAGCTCCAACTCGGTTTTACAGTGAAAACGGCAGGCACTTCAAACCGGCACTAGGAAACAGACTGAGAAACCAGAGTAAGGGTTTCTCCTGCAACCCGTTCCCTTTGTGCTGGATGAACGAACGTCTCTCCACATGCTCAGTTCTGAGAGATAAGTGTGTGTGAAAGCCGTCCTTCACCTAGCTTGAAGGGAACACAAAGTTTCTTTTCAGTTGCCAACTCCACTCCATACATATATATGGGGAGGTACAAGCTCCAACTCGGTTTTACAGTGAAAACGGCAGGCACTTCAAACCGGCACTAGGAAACAGACTGAGAAACCAGAGTAAGGGTTTCTCCTGCAACCCGTTCCCTTTGTGCTGGATGAACGAACGTCTCTCCACATGCTCAGTTCTGAGAGATAAGTGTGTGTGAAAGCCGTCCTTCACCTAGCTTGAAGGGAACACAAAGTTTCTTTTCAGTTGCCAACTCCACTCCATACATATATATGGGGAGGTACAAGCTCCAACTCGGTTTTACAGTGAAAACGGCAGGCACTTCAAACCGGCACTAGGAAACAGACTGAGAAACCAGAGTAAGGGTTTCTCCTGCAACCCGTTCCCTTTGTGCTGGATGAACGAACGTCTCTCCACATGCTCAGTTCTGAGAGATAAGTGTGTGTGAAAGCCGTCCTTCACCTAGCTTGAAGGGAACACAAAGTTTCTTTTCAGTTGCCAACTCCACTCCATACATATATATGGGGAGGTACAAGCTCCAACTCGGTTTTACAGTGAAATCGGCAGGCACTTCAAACCGGCACTAGGAAACAGACTGAGAAACCAGAGTAAGGGTTTCTCCTGCAACCCGTTCCCTTTGTGCTGGATGAACGAACGTCTCTCCACATGCTCAGTTCTGAGAGATAAGTGTGTGTGAAAGCCGTCCTTCACCTAGCTTGAAGGGAACACAAAGTTTCTTTTCAGTTGCCAACACCACTCCATAAATATATATATGGGGAGGTACAAGCTCCAACTCGGTTTTACAGTGAAAACGGCAGGCACTTCAAACCGGCACTAGGAAACAGACTGAGAAACCAGAGTAAGGGTTTCTCCTGCAACCCGTTCCCTTTGTGCTGGATGAACGAACGTCTCTCCACATGCTCAGTTCTGAGAGATAAGTGTGTGTGAAAGCCTTCCTTCACCTAGCTTGAAGGGAACACAAAGCTTCTTTTCAGTTGCCAACTCCACTCCATACATATATATGGGGAGGTACAAGCTCCAACTCGGTTTTACAGTGAAAACGGCAGGCACTTCAAACCGGCACTAGGAAACCGACTGAGAAACCAGAGAAAGGGTTTCTCCTGCAACCCGTTTCCTTTGTGCTGGATGAACGAACGTCTCTCCACATGCTCAGTTCTGTGAGATAAGTGTGTGTGAAAGCCGTCCTTCACCTAGCTTGAAGGGAACACAAAGTTTCTTTTCAGTTGCCAACTCCAATCCATACATATATATGGGGAGGTACAAGCTCCAACTCGGTTTTACAGTGAAAACGGCAGGCACTTCAAACCGGCACTAGGAAACAGACTGAGAATCCAGAGTAAGGGTTTCTCCTGCAACCCTTTCCCTTTGTGCTGGATGAACGAACGTCTCTCCACATGCTCAATTCTGAGAATAAAGTGTGTGTGAAAGCCGTCCTTCACCTAGCTTGAAGGGAACACAAAGTTTCTTTTCAGTTGCAAACACCACTCCATACATATATATGGGGAGGTACAAGCTCCAACTCGGTTTTACAGTGAAAACGGCAGGCACTTCAAACCGGCACTAGGAAACAGACTGAGAAACCAGAGTAAGGGTTTCTCCTGCAACACGTTCCCTTTGTGCTGGATGAACGAACGTCTCTCCACATGCTCAGTTCTGAGAGATAAGTGTGTGTGAAATCCGTCCTTCACCTAGCTTGAAGGGAACACAAAGTTTCTTTTCAGTTGCCAACTCCACTCCATACATATATATGGGAAGGTACAAGCTCCAAATCGTTTTTACAGTGAAATCGGCAGGCACTTCAAACCGACACTAGGAAACAGACTGAGAAACCAGAGTAAGGGTTTCTCCTGCATCCCGTTCCCTTTGTGCTGGATGAACGAACGTCTCTCCACATGCTCAGTTCTGAGAGATAAGTGTGTGTGAAAGCCGTCCTTCACCTAGCTTGAAGGGAACACAAAGTTTCTTTTCAGTTGCCAACTCCACTCCATACATATATATGGGGAGGTACAAGCTCCAACTCGGTTTTACAGTGAAAACGGCAGGCACTTCAAACCGGCACTAGGAAACAGACTGAGAAACCAGAGTAAGGGTTTCTCCTGCAACCCGTTCCCTTTGTGCTGGATGAACGAACGTCTCTCCACATGCTCAGTTCTGAGAGATAAGTGTGTGTGAAAGCCGTCCTTCACCTAGCTTGAAGGGAACACAAAGTTTCTTTTCAGTTGCCAACTCCACTCCATACATATATATGGGGAGGTACAAGCTCCAACTCGGTTTTACAGTGAAAACGGCAGGCACTTCAAACCGGCACTAGGAAACAGACTGAGAAACCAGAGTAAGGGTTTCTCCTGCAACCCGTTCCCTTTGTGCTGGATGAACGAACGTCTCTCCACATGCTCAGTTCTGAGAGATAAGTGTGTGTGAAAGCCGTCCTTCACCTAGCTTGAAGGGAACACAAAGTTTCTTTTCAGTTGCCAACTCCACTCCATACATATATATGGGGAGGTACAAGCTCCAACTCGGTTTTACAGTGAAAACGGCAGGCACTTCAAACCGGCACTAGGAAACCGACTGAGAAACCAGAGTAAGGGTTTCTCCTGCAACCCGTTCCCTTTGTGCTGGATGAACGAACGTCTCTCCACATGCTCAGTTCTGAGAGATAAGTGTGTGTGAAAGCCGTCCTTCACCTAGCTTGAAGGGAGCACAAAGTTTCTTTTCAGTTGCCAAATCCACTCCATACATATATATGGGGTGGTACAAGCTCCAACTCGGTTTTACAGTGAAAACGGCAGGCACTTCAAACCGGCACTAGGAAACAGACTGAGAAACCAGAGTAAGGGTTTCTCCTGCAACCAGTTCCCTTTGTGCTGGATGAACGAACGTCTCTCCACATGCACAGTTCTGAGAGATAAGTGTGTGTGAAAGCAGTCCTTCACCTATCTTGAAGGGAACACAAAGTTTCTTTTCAGTTGCCAACTCCACTCCATACATATATATGGGGAGGTACAAGCTCCAACTCGGTTTTACAGTGAAAACGGCAGGCACTTCAAACCGGCAATAGGAAACAGACTGACAAACCAGAGTAAGGGTTTCTCCTGCAACCCGTTCCCTTTGTGCTGGATGAACGAACGTCTCTCCACATGCTCAGTTCTGAGAGATAAGTGTGTGTGAAAGCCGTCCTTCACCTATCTTGAAGGGAACACAAAGTTACTTTTCAGTTGCCAACTCCACTCCATACATATATATGGGGAGGTACAAGCTCCAACTCGGTTTTACAGTGAAAACGGCAGGCACTTCAAACCGGCACTAGGAAACAGACTGAGAATCCAGAGTAAGGGTTTCTCCTGCAACCCGTTTCCTTTGTGCTGGATGAACGAACGTCTCTCCACATGCTCAGTTCTGTGAGATAAGTGTGTGTGAAAACCGTCCTTCACCTAGCTTGAAGGGAACACAAAGTTTCTTTTCAGTTGCCAACTCCACTCCATACATATATATGGGGAGGTACAAGCTCCAACTCGGTTTTACAGTGAAAAAGGCAGGCACTTCAATCCGGCACTAGGAAACAGACTTAGAATCCAGAGTAAGGGTTTCTCCTGCAACCCGTTCCCTTTGTGCTGGATGAACGAACGTCTCTCCACATGCTCAGTTCTGAGAATAAAGTGTGTGTGAAAGCCGTCCTTCACCTAGCTTGAAGGGAACACAAAGTTTCTTTTCAGTGGCCAACACCACTCCATACATATATATGGGGAGGTACAAGCTCCAACTCGGTTTTACAGTGAAAACGGCAGGCACTTCAAACCGGCACTAGGAAACAGACTGAGAAACCAGAGTAAGGGTTTCTCCTGCAACCCGTTCCCTTTGTGCTGGATTAACGAACGTCTCTCCACATGCTCAGATCTGAGAGATATGTGTGTGTGAAAGCCGTCCTTCACCTAGCTTGAAGGGAACACAAAGTTTATTTTCAGTTGCCAACTCCACTCCATACATATATATGGGGAGGCACAAGCTCCAACTCAGTTTTACAGTGAAAAAGGCAGGCACTTCAAACCGGCACTAGGAAACAGACTGAGAAACCAGAGTAAGGGTTTCTCCTGCAACCCGTTCCCTTTGTGCTGGATGAACGAACGTCTCTCCACATGCTCAGTTCTGAGAGATAAGTGTGTGTGAAAGCCGTCCTTCACCTAGCTTGAAGGGAACACAAAGTTTCTTTTCAGTTGCCAACTCCACTCCATACATATATATGGGGAGGTACAAGCTCCAACTCGGTTTTACAGTGAAAACGGCAGGCACTTCAAACCGGCACTAGGAAACAGACTGAGAAACCAGAGTAAGGGTTTCTCCTGCAACCCGTTCCCTTTGTGCTGGATGAACGAAAGTCTCTCCACATGCTCAGTTCTGAGAGATAAGTGTGTGTGAAAGCCGTCCTTCACCTAGCTTGAAGGGAACACAAAGTTTCTTTTAGGTTGCCAACTCCACTCCATACATATATATGGGGAGGTACAAGCTCCAACTCGGTTTACAGTGGAAATGGCAGGCACTTCAAACCGGCACTAGGAAACCGACTGAGAAACCAGAGTAAGAGTTTCTCCTGCAACCCGTTCCCTTTGTGCTGGATGAACGAACGTCTCTCCACATGCTCAGTTCTGAGAGATAAGTGTGTGTGAAAGCCGTCCTTCACCTAGCTTGAAGGGAACACAAAGTTTCTTTTCAGTTGCCAACTCCACTCCATACATATATATGGGGAGGTCCAAGCTCCAACACGGTTTTACAGTGAAAACGGCAGGCACTTCAAACCGGCACTAGGAAACAGACTGAGAAACCAGAGTAAGGGTTTCTCCTGCAACCCGTTCCCTTTGTGCTGGATGAACGAACGTCTCTCCACATGCTCAGTTCTGAGAGATAAGTGTGTGTGAAAGCCGTCCTTCACCTAGCTTGAAGGGAACACAAAGTTTCTTTTCAGTTGCAAACTCCACTCCATACATATATATGGGGAGGTACAAGCTCCAACTCGGTTTTACAGTGAAAACGGCAGGCACTTCAAACCAGCACTAGGAAACAGACTGAGAAACCAGAGTAAGGGTTTCTCCTGCAACCCGTTCCCTTTGTGCTGGATGAACGAACGTCTCTCCACATGCTCAGTTCTGAGAGATAAGTGTGTGTGAAAGCCGTCCTTCACCTAGCTTGAAGGGAACACAAAGTTTCTTTTCAGTTGCCAACTCCACTCCATACATATATATGGGGAGGTACAAGCTCCAACTCGGTTTTACAGTGAAAACGGCAGGCACTTCAAACCGGCACTAGGAAACAGACTGAGAAACCAGAGTAAGGGTTTCTCTTGCAACCCGTTCCCTTTGTGCTGGATGAACGAACGTCTCTCCACATGCTCAGTTCTGAGAGATAAGTGTGTGTGAAAGCCGTCCTTCACCTAGCTTGAAGGGAACACAAAGTTTCTTTTCAGTTGCCAACTCCACTCCATACATATATATGGGGAGGTACAAGCTCCAACTCAGTTTTACAGTGAAAACGGCAGGCACTTCAAACCGGCACTAGGAAACAGACTGTGAAACCAGAGTAAGGGTTTTTCCAGCAACCCGTTCCCTTTGTGCTGGATGAACGAACGTCTCTCCACATGCTCAGTTCTGAGAGATAAGTGTGTGTGAAAGCCGTCCTTCACCTAGCTTGAAGGGAACACAAAGTTTCTTTTCAGTTGCCAACTCCACTCCATACATATATATGGGGAGGTACAAGCTCCAACTCGGTTTTACAGTGAAAACGGCAGGCACTTCAAACCGGCACTAGGAAACAGACTGAGAAACCAGAGTAAGGGTTTCTCCTGCAACCTGTTCCCTTTGTGCTGGATGAACGAACGTCTCTCCACATGCTCAGTTCTGAGAGATAAGTGTGTGTGAAAGCCGTCCTTCACCTAGCTTGAAGGGAACACAAAGTTTCTTTTCAGTTGCCAACTCCACTCCATACATATATATGGGGAGGTCCAAGCTCCAACTCGGTTTTACAGTGAAAACGGCAGGCACTTCAAACCGGCACTAGGAAACAGACTGAGAAACCAGAGTAAGGGTTTCTCCTGCAACCCGTTCCCTTTGTGCTGGATGAACGAACGTCTCTCCACATGCTCAGTTCTGAGAGATAAGTGTGTGTGAAAGCCGTCCTTCACCTAGCTTGAAGGGAACACAAAGTTTCTTTTCAGTTGCCAACTCCACTCCATACATATATATGGGGAGGTACAAGCTCCAACTCGGTTTTACAGTGAAAACGGCAGGCACTTCAAACCGGCACTAGGAAACAGACTGAGAAACCAGAGTAAGGGTTTCTCCTGCAACCCGTTCCCTTTGTGCTGGATGAACGAACGTCTCTCCACATGCTCAGTTCTGAGAGATAAGTGTGTGTGAAAGCCGTCCTTCACCTAGCTTGAAGGGAACACAAAGTTTCTTTTCAGTTGCCAACTCCACTCCATACATATATATGGGGAGGTACAAGCTCCAACTCGGTTTTACAGTGAAAACGGCAGGCACTTCAAACCGGCACTAGGAAACAGACTGAGAAAAAAGAGTAAGGGTTTCTCCTGCAACCCGTTCCCTTTGTGCTGGATGAACGAACGTCTCTCCACATGCTCAGTTCTGAGAGATAAGTGTGTGTGAAAGCCGTCCTTCACCTAGCTTGAAGGGAACACAAAGTTTCTTTTCAGTTGCCAACTCCACTCCATACATATATATGGGGAGGTACAAGCTCCAACTCAGTTTTACAGTGAAAACGGCAGGCACTTCAAACCGGCACTAGGAAACAGACTGTGAAACCAGAGTAAGGGTTTTTCCAGCAACCCGTTCCCTTTGTGCTAGATGAACGAACGTCTCTCCACATGCTCAGTTCTGAGAGATAAGTGTGTGTGAAAGCCGTCCTTCACCTAGCTTGAAGGGAACACAAAGTTTCTTTTCAGTTGCCAACTCCACTCCATACATATATATGGGGAGGTTCAAGCTCCAACTCGGTTTTACAGTGAAAACGGCAGGCACATCAAACCGGCACTAGGAAACAGACTGAGAAACCAGAGTAAGGGTTTCTCCTGCAACCTGTTCCCTTTGTGCTGGATGAACGAACGTCTCTCCACATGCTCAGTTCTGAGAGATAAGTGTGTGTGAAAGCCGTCCTTCACCTAGCTTGAAGGGAACACAAAGCTTCTTTTCAGTTGCCAACTCCACTCCATACATATATATGGGGAGGTACAAGCTCCAACTCGGTTTTACAGTGAAAACGGCAGGCACTTCAAACCGGCACTAGGAAACAGACTGTGAAACCAGAGTAAGGGTATTTCCTGCAACCCGTTCCCTTTGTGCTGGATGAACGAACGTCTCTCCACATGCTCAGTTCTGAGAGATAAGTGTGTGTGAAAGCCGTCCTTCACCTAGCTTGAAGGGAACACAAAGTTTCTTTTCAGTTGCCAACTCCACTCCATACATATATATGGGGAGGTACAAGCTCCAACTCGGTTTTACAGTGAAAACGGCAGGCACTTCAAACCGGCACTAGGAAACAGACTGAGAAACCAGAGTAAGGGTTTCTCCTGCAACCCGTTCCCTTTGTGCTGGATGAACGAACGTCTCTCCACATGCTCAGTTCTGAGAGATAAGTGTGTGTGAAAGCCGTCCTTCACCTAGCTTGAAGGGAACACAAAGTTTCTTTTCAGTTGCCAACTCCACTCCATACATATATATGGGGAGGTACAAGCTCCAACTCGGTTTTACAGTGAAAACGGCAGGCACTTCAAACCGGCACTAGGAAACAGACTGAGAAACCAGAGTAAGGGTTTCTCCTGCAACCCGTTCCCTTTGTGCTGGATGAACGAACGTCTCTCCACATGCTCAGTTCTGAAAGATAAGTGTGTGTGAAAGCCGTCCTTCACCTAGCTTGAAGGGAACACAAAGTTTCTTTTCAGTTGCCAACTCCACTCCATACATATATATGGGGAGGTACAATCTCCAACTCGGTTTTACAGTGAAAACGGCAGGCACTTCAAACCGGCACTAAGAAACAGACTGAGAAACCAGAGAAAGGGTTTTCCTGTAACCCCTTCCCTTTGTGCTGGATGAACGAACGTCTCTCCACATGCTCATTTGTGAGAGATAAGTGTGTGTGAAAGCCGTCCTTCACCTAGCTTGAAGGGAACACAAAGTTTCTTTTCAGTTGCCAACTCCACTCCATACATATATATGGAGAGGTACAAGCTCCAACTCGGTTTTACAGTGAAAACGGCAGGCACTTCAAACCGGCACTAGGAAACAGACTGAGAAACCAGAGTAAGGGTTACGCCTGCAACCCGTTCCCTTTGTGCTGGATGAACGAACGTCTCTCCACATGCTCAGTTCTGAGAGATAAGTGTGTGTGAAAGCCGTCCTTCACCTAGCTTGAAGGGAACACAAAGTTTCTTTTCAGTTGCCAACTCCACTCCATACATATATATGGGGAGGTACAAGCTCCAACTCGGTTTTACAGTGAAAACGGCAGGCACTTCAAACCGGCACTAGGAAACAGACTGAGAAACCAGACAAAGGGTTTTCCTGCAACCCCTGCCCTTTATGCTGGATGAACGAACGTCTCTCCACATGCTCATTTGTGAGAGATAAGTGTGTGTGAAAGCCGTCCTTCACATAGCTTGAAGGGAACACAAAGTTTCTTTTCAGTTGCCAACACCACTCCATACATATATATGGGGAGGTACAAGCTCCAACTCGGTTTTACAGTGAAAACGGCAGGCACATCAAACCGGCACTAGGAAACAGACTGAGAAACCAGAGTAAGAGTTTCCCTGCAACCCGTTCCCTTTGTGCTGGATGAACGAACGTATCTCCACATGCTCAGTTCTGAGAGATAAGTGTGTGTGAAAGCCGTCCTTCACATAGCTTGAAGGGAACACAAAGTTTCTTTTCAGTTGCCAACTCCAATCCATACATATATATGGGGAGGTACAAGCTCCAACTCGGTTTTACAGTGAAAACGGCAGGCACTTCAAACCGGCACTAGGAAAGAGACTGAGAAACCAGAGTAAGGGTTTCTCCTGCAACCAGTTCCCTTTGTGCTGGATGAACGAACGTCTCTCCACATGCTCAGTTCTGAGAGATAAGTGTGTGTGAAAGCCGTCCTTCACCTATCTTGAAGGGAACACAAAGTTTCTTTTCAGATGACAACTCCACTCCATACATATATATGGGGAGGTACAAGCTCCAACTCGGTTTTACAGTGAAAACGGCAGGCACTTCAAACCGGCACTAGGAAACAGACTGAGAAACCAGAGTAAGGGTTTCTCCTGCAACCCGTTCCCTTTGTGCTGGATGAACGAACGTCTCTCCACATGCTCAGTTCTGAGAGATAAGTGTGTGTGAAATCCGTCCTTCACCTAGCTTGAAGGGAACACAAAGTTTCTTTTCAGTTGCCAACTGCACTCCATACATATATATGGGGAGGTACAAGCTCCAACTCGGTTTTACAGTGAAAACGGCAGGCACTTCAAACCGGCACTAGGAAACAGACTGAGAAACCAGAGTAAGGGTTTCTCCTGCAACCCGTTCCCTTTGTGCTGGATGAACGAACGTCTCTCCACATGCTCAGTTCTGAGAGATAAGTGTGTGTGAAAGCCGTCCTTCACCTAGCTTGAAGGGAACACAAAGTTTCTTTTCAGTTGCCAACACCACTCCATACATATATATGGGGAGGTACAAGCTCCAACTCGGTTTTACAGTGAAATCGGCAGGCACTTCAAACCGGCACTAGGAAACAGACTGAGAAACCAGAGTAAGGGTTTCTCCTGCAACCCGTTCCCTTTGTGCTGGATGAACGAACGTCTCTCCACATGCTCAGTTCTGAGAGATAAGTGTGTGTGAAAGCCGTCCTTCACCTAGCTTGAAGGGAACACAAAGTTTCTTTTCAGTTGCCAACACCACTACATACATATATATGGGGAGGTACAAGCTCCAACTCGGTTTTACAGTGAAAACGGCAGGCACTTCAAACCGGCACTAGGAAACAGACTGAGAAACCAGAGTAAGGGTTTCTCCTGCAACCCGTTCCCTTTGTGCTGGATGAACGAACGTCTCTCCACATGCTCAGTTCTGAGAGATACGTGTGTGTGAAAGCCGTCCTTCACCTAGCTTGAAGGGAACACAAAGTTTCTTTTCAGTTGCCAACTCCACTCCATACATATATATGGGGAGGTACAAGCTCCAACTCGGTTTTACAGTGAAAACGGCAGGCACATCAAACCGGCACTAGGAAACAGACTTAGAAACCAGAGTAAGGGTTTCTCCTGCAACCCGTTCCCTTTGTGCTGGATGAACGAACGTCTCTCCACATGCTCAGTTCTGAGAGATAAGTGTGTGTGAAAGCCGTCCTTCACCTAGCTTGAAGGGAACACAAAGTTTCTTTTCAGTTGCCAACTCCACTCCATACATATATATGGGGAGGTACAAGCTCCAACTCGGTTTTACAGTGAAAACGGCAGGCACTTCAAACCGGCACTAGGAAACAGACTGAGAAACCAGAGTAAGGGTTTCTCCTGCAACCCGATCCCTTTGTGCTGGATGAACGAACGTCTCTCCACATGCTCAGTTCTGAGAGATAAGTGTGTGTGAAAGCCGTCCTTCACCTAACTTGAAGGGAACACAAAGTTTCTTTTCAGTTGCCAACTCCACTCCATACATATATATGGGGAGGTACAAGCTCCAACTCGGTTTTACAGTGAAAACGGCAGGCACTTCAAACCGGCACTAGGAAACCGACTGAGAAACCAGAGTAAGGGTTTCTCCTGCAACCCGTTCCCTTTGTGCTGGATGAACGAACGTCTCTCCACATGCTCAGTTCTGAGAGATAAGTGTGTGTGAAAGCCGTCCTTCACCTAGCTTGAAGGGAACACAAAGTTTCTTTTCAGTTGCCAACTCCACTCCATACATATATATGGGGAGGTACAAGCTCCAACTCGGTTTTACAGTGAAAACGGCAGGCACTTCAAACCGGCACTAGGAAACAGACTGAGAAACCAGAGAAAGGGTTTTTCTGCAAACACTTTCCTTTGTGCTGGATAAAAGAACGTCTCTCCACATGCTCATTTGTGAGAGATAAGTGTGTGTGAAAGCCTTCCTTCACCAAGCTTGAAGGGAACACAAAGTTTCTTTTCAGTTGCCAACTCCACTCCATACATATATAAGGGGAGGTACAAGCTCCAACTCGGTTTTACAGTGAAAACGGCAGGCACTTCAAACCGGCACTAGGAAACAGACTGAGAAACTAGAGAAAGGGTTTTCCTGCAACCCCTTCCCTTTGTGCTGGATGAACGAACGTCTCTCCACATGCTCATTAGTGAGAGATAATTGTGTTTGAAAGCCGTCCTTCACCTAGCTTGAAGGGAACACAAAGTTTCTTTTCAGTTGCCAACTCCACTCCATACATATATATGGGGAGGTACAAGCTCCAACTCGGTTTTACAGTGAAAACGGCAGGCACTTCAAACCGGCACTAGGAAACCGACTGAGAAACCAGAGTAAGGGTTTCTCCTGCAACCCGTTCCCTTTGTGCTGGATGAACGAACGTCTCTCCACATGCTCAGTTCTGAGAGATAAGTGTGTGTGAAAGCCGTCCTTCACCTAGCTTGAAGGGAACACAAAGTTTCTTTTCAGTTGCCAACTCCACTCCATACATATATATGGGGAGGTACAAGCTCCAACTCGGTTTTACAGTGAAAACGGCAGGCACTTCAAACCGGCACTAGGAAACAGACTGAGAAACCAGACAAAGGGTTTTCCTGCAACCCCTGCCCTTTATGCTGGATGAACGAACGTCTCTCCACATGCTCATTTGTGAGAGATAAGTGTGTGTGAAAGCCGTCCTTCACATAGCTTGAAGGGAACACAAAGTTTCTTTTCAGTTGCCAACTCCACTCCATACATATATATGGGGAGGTACAAGCTCCAACTCGGTTTTACAGTGAAAACGGCAGGCACATCAAACCGGCACTAGGAAACAGACTGAGAAACCAGAGTAAGAGTTTCCCTGCAACCCGTTCCCTTTGTGCTGGATGAACGAACGTATCTCCACATGCTCAGTTCTGAGAGATAAGTGTGTGTGAAAGCCGTCCTTCACATAGCTTGAAGGGAACACAAAGTTTCTTTTCAGTTGCCAACTCCAATCCATACATATATATGGGGAGGTACAAGCTCCAACTCGGTTTTACAGTGAAAACGGCAGGCACTTCAAACCGGCACTAGGAAAGAGACTGAGAAACCAGAGTAAGGGTTTCTCCTGCAACCAGTTCCCTTTGTGCTGGATGAACGAACGTCTCTCCACATGCTCAGTTCTGAGAGATAAGTGTGTGTGAAAGCCGTCCTTCACCTATCTTGAAGGGAACACAAAGTTTCTTTTCAGATGACAACTCCACTCCATACATATATATGGGGAAGTACAAGCTCCAACTCGGTTTTACAGTGAAAACGGCAGGCACTTCAAACCGGCACTAGGAAACAGACTGAGAAACCAGAGTAAGGGTTTCTCCTGCAACCCGTTCCCTTTGTGCTGGATGAACGAACGTCTCTCCACATGCTCAGTTCTGAGAGATAAGTGTGTGTGAAATCCGTCCTTCACCTAGCTTGAAGGGAACACAAAGTTTCTTTTCAGTTGCCAACTGCACTCCATACATATATATGGGGAGGTACAAGCTCCAACTCGGTTTTACAGTGAAAACGGCAGGCACTTCAAACCGGCACTAGGAAACAGACTGAGAAACCAGAGTAAGGGTTTCTCCTGCAACCCGTTCCCTTTGTGCTGGATGAACGAACGTCTCTCCACATGCTCAGTTCTGAGAGATAAGTGTGTGTGAAAGCCGTCCTTCACCTAGCTTGAAGGGAACACAAAGTTTCTTTTCAGTTGCCAACACCACTCCATACATATATATGGGGAGGTACAAGCTCCAACTCGGTTTTACAGTGAAATCGGCAGGCACTTCAAACCGGCACTAGGAAACAGACTGAGAAACCAGAGTAAGGGTTTCTCCTGCAACCCGTTCCCTTTGTGCTGGATGAACGAACGTCTCTCCACATGCTCAGTTCTGAGAGATAAGTGTGTGTGAAAGCCGTCCTTCACCTAGCTTGAAGGGAACACAAAGTTTCTTTTCAGTTGCCAACACCACTACCTACATATATATGGGGAGGTACAAGCTCCAACTCGGTTTTACAGTGAAAACGGCAGGCACTTCAAACCGGCACTAGGAAACAGACTGAGAAACCAGAGTAAGGGTTTCTCCTGCAACCCGTTCCCTTTGTGCTGGATGAACGAACGTCTCTCCACATGCTCAGTTCTGAGAGATAAGTGTGTGTGAAAGCCGTCCTTCACCTAGCTTGAAGGGAACACAAAGTTTCTTTTCAGTTGCCAACACCACTACCTACATATATATGGGGAGGTACAAGCTCCAACTCGGTTTTACAGTGAAAACGGCAGGCACTTCAAACCGGCACTAGGAAACAGACTGAGAAACCAGAGTAAGGGTTTCTCCTGCAACCCGTTCCCTTTGTGCTGGATGAACGAACGTCTCTCCACATGCTCAGTTCTGAGAGATACGTGTGTGTGAAAGCCGTCCTTCACCTAGCTTGAAGGGAACACAAAGTTTCTTTTCAGTTGCCAACTCCACTCCATACATATATATGGGGAGGTACAAGCTCCAACTCGGTTTTACAGTGAAAACGGCAGGCACATCAAACCGGCACTAGGAAACAGACTTAGAAACCAGAGTAAGGGTTTCTCCTGCAACCCGTTCCCTTTGTGCTGGATGAACGAACGTCTCTCCACATGCTCAGTTCTGAGAGATAAGTGTGTGTGAAAGCCGTCCTTCACCTAACTTGAAGGGAACACAAAGTTTCTTTTCAGTTGCCAACTCCACTCCATACATATATATGGGGAGGTACAAGCTCCAACTCGGTTTTACAGTGAAAACGGCAGGCACTTCAAACCGGCACTAGGAAACCGACTGAGAAACCAGAGTAAGGGTTTCTCCTGCAACCCGTTCCCTTTGTGCTGGATGAACGAACGTCTCTCCACATGCTCAGTTCTGAGAGATAAGTGTGTGTGAAAGCCGTCCTTCACCTAGCTTGAAGGGAACACAAAGTTTCTTTTCAGTTGCCAACTCCACTCCATACATATATATGGGGAGGTACAAGCTCCAACTCGGTTTTACAGTGAAAACGGCAGGCACTTCAAACCGGCACTAGGAAACAGACTGAGAAACCAGAGAAAGGGTTTTTCTGCAAACACTTTCCTTTGTGCTGGATAAAAGAACGTCTCTCCACATGCTCATTTGTGAGAGATAAGTGTGTGTGAAAGCCTTCCTTCACCTAGCTTGAAGGGAACACAAAGTTTCTTTTCAGTTGCCAACTCCACTCCATACATATATAAGGGGAGGTACAAGCTCCAACTCGGTTTTACAGTGAAAACGGCAGGCACTTCAAACCGGCACTAGGAAACAGACTGAGAAACTAGAGAAAGGGTTTTCCTGCAACCCCTTCCCTTTGTGCTGGATGAACGAACGTCTCTCCACATGCTCAGTTCTGAGAGATAAGTGTGTGTGAAAGCCGTCCTTCACCTAGCTTGAAGGGAACACAAAGTTTCTTTTCAGTTGCCAACTCCACTCCATACATATATATGGGGAGGTACAATCTCCAACTCGGTTTTACAGTGAAAACGGCAGGCACTTCAAACCAGCACTAAGAAACAGACTGAAAAACCAGAGAAAGGGTTTTCCTGTAACCCCTTCCCTTTGTGCTGGATGAACGAACGTCTCTCCACATGCTCATTTGTGAGAGATAAGTGTGTGTGAAAGCCGTACTTCACCTAGCTTGAAGGGAACACAAAGTTTCTTTTCAGTTGCCAACTCCACTCCATACATATATATGGGGAGGTACAAGCTCCAACTCGGTTTTACAGTGAAAACGGCAGGCACTTCAAACCGGCACTAGGAAACCGACTGAGAAACCAGAGTAAGGGTTTCTCCTGCAACCCGTTCCCTTTGTGCTGGTTGAACGAACGTCTCTCCACATGCTCAGTTCTGAGAGATAAGTGTGTGTGAAAGCCGTCCTTCACCTAGCTTGAAGGGAACACAAAGTTTCTTTTCAGTTGCCAACTCCACTCCATACATATATATGGGGAGGTACAAGCTCCAACTCGGTTTTACAGTGAAAACGGCAGGCACTTCAAACCGGCACTAGGAAACAGACTGAGAAACCAGAGAAAGTGTTTTTCTGCAAACCCTTTCCTTTGTGCTGGATAAAAGAACGTCTCTCCACATGCTCATTTGTGAGAGATAAGTGTGTGTGAAAGCCTTCCTTCACCTAGCTTGAAGGGAACAAAAAGTTTCTTTTCAGTTGCCAACTCCACTCCATACATATATAAGGGGAGGTACAAGCTCCAACTCGGTTTTACAGTGAAAACGGCAGGCACTTCAAACCGGCACTAGGAAACAGACTGAGAAACTAGAGAAAGGGTTTTCCTGCAAACCCTTCCCTTTGTGCTGGATGAACGAACGTCTCTCCACATGCTCATTTGTGAGAGATAATTGTGTGTGAAAGCCGTCCTTCACCTAGCTTGAAGGGAACACAAAGTTTCTTTTCAGTTGCCAACTCCACTCCATACATATATATGGGGAGGTACAATCTCCAACTCGGTTTTACAGTGAAAACGGCAGGCACTTCAAACTGGCACTAAGAAACAGACTGAGAAACCAGAGAAAGGGTTTTCCTGTAACCCCTTCCCTTTGTGCTGGATGAACGAACGTCTCTCCACATGCTCAGTTCTGAGAGATAAGTGTGTGTGAAAGCCGTCCTTCACCTAGCTTGAAGGGAACACAAAGTTTCTTTTCAGTTGCCAACTCCACTCCATACATATATATGGGGAGGTACAAGCTCCAACTCGGTTTTACAGTGAAAACGGCAGGCACTTCAAACCGGCACTAGGAAACAGACTGAGAAACCAGAGTAAGGGTTTCTCCTGCAACCCGTTCCCTTTGTGCTGGATGAACGAACGTCTCTCCACATGCTCAGTTCTGAGAGATAAGTGTGTGTGAAAGCCGTCCTTCACCTAGCTTGAAGGGAACACAAAGTTTCTTTTCAGTTGCCAACACCACTCCATACATATATATGGGGAGGTACAAGCTCCAACTCGGTTTTACAGTGAAATCGGCAGGCACTTCAAACCGGCACTAGGAAACAGACTGAGAAACCAGAGTAAGGGTTTCTCCTGCAACCCGTTCCCTTTGTGCTGGATGAACGAACGTCTCTCCACATGCTCAGTTCTGAGAGATAAGTGTGTGTGAAAGCCGTCCTTCACCTAGCTTGAAGGGAACACAAAGTTTCTTTTCAGTTGCCAACACCACTACATACATATATATGGGGAGGTACAAGCTCCAACTCGGTTTTACAGTGAAAACGGCAGGCACTTCAAACCGGCACTAGGAAACAGACTGAGAAACCAGAGTAAGGGTTTCTCCTGCAACCCGTTCCCTTTGTGCTGGATGAACGAACGTCTCTCCACATGCTCAGTTCTGAGAGATACGTGTGTGTGAAAGCCGTCCTTCACCTAGCTTGAAGGGAACACAAAGTTTCTTTTCAGTTGCCAACTCCACTCCATACATATATATGGGGAGGTACAAGCTCCAACTCGGTTTTACAGTGAAAACGGCAGGCACATCAAACCGGCACTAGGAAACAGACTTAGAAACCAGAGTAAGGGTTTCTCCTGCAACCCGTTCCCTTTGTGCTGGATGAACGAACGTCTCTCCACATGCTCAGTTCTGAGAGATAAGTGTGTGTGAAAGCCGTCCTTCACCTAGCTTGAAGGGAACACAAAGTTTCTTTTCAGTTGCCAACTCCACTGCATACATATATATGGGGAGGTACAAGCTCCAACTCGGTTTTACAGTGAAAACGGCAGGCACTTCAAACCGGCACTAGGAAACAGACTGAGAAACCAGAGTAAGGGTTTCTCCTGCAACCCGATCCCTTTGTGCTGGATGAACGAACGTCTCTCCACATGCTCAGTTCTGAGAGATAAGTGTGTGTGAAAGCCGTCCTTCACCTAACTTGAAGGGAACACAAAGTTTCTTTTCAGTTGCCAACTCCACTCCATACATATATATGGGGAGGTACAAGCTCCAACTCGGTTTTACAGTGAAAACGGCAGGCACTTCAAACCGGCACTAGGAAACCGACTGAGAAACCAGAGTAAGGGTTTCTCCTGCAACCCGTTCCCTTTGTGCTGGATGAACGAACGTCTCTCCACATGCTCAGTTCTGAGAGATAAGTGTGTGTGAAAGCCGTCCTTCACCTAGCTTGAAGGGAACACAAAGTTTCTTTTCAGTTGCCAACTCCACTCCATACATATATATGGGGAGGTACAAGCTCCAACTCGGTTTTACAGTGAAAACGGCAGGCACTTCAAACCGGCACTAGGAAACAGACTGAGAAACCAGAGAAAGGGTTTTTCTGCAAACACTTTCCATTGTGCTGGATAAAAGAACGTCTCTCCACATGCTCATTTGTGAGAGATAAGTGTGTGTGAAAGCCTTCCTTCACCTAGCTTGAAGGGAACACAAAGTTTCTTTTCAGTTGCCAACTCCACTCCATACATATATAAGGGGAGGTACAAGCTCCAACTCGGTTTTACAGTGAAAACGGCAGGCACTTCAAACCGGCACTAGGAAACAGACTGAGAAACTAGAGAAAGGGTTTTCCTGCAACCCCTTCCCTTTGTGCTGAATGAACGAACGTCTCTCCACATGCTCATTAGTGAGAGATAATTGTGTTTGAAAGCCGTCCTTCACCTAGCTTGAAGGGAACACAAAGTTTCTTTTCAGTTGCCAACTCCACTCCATACATATATATGGGGAGGTACAATCTCCAACTCGGTTTTACAGTGAAAACGGCAGGCACTTCAAACCAGCACTAAGAAACAGACTGAAAAACCAGAGAAAGGGTTTTCCTGTAACCCCTTCCCTTTGTGCTGGATGAACGAACGTCTCTCCACATGCTCATTTGTGAGAGATAAGTGTGTGTGAAAGCCGTCCTTCACCTAGCTTGAAGGGAACACAAAGTTTCTTTTCAGTTGCCAACTCCACTCCATACATATATATGGGGAGGTACAAGCTCCAACTCGGTTTTACAGTGAAAACGGCAGGCACTTCAAACCGGCACTAGGAAACAGACTGAGAAACCAGAGTAAGGGTTTCTCCTGCAACCCGTTCCCTTTGTGCTGGATGAACGAACGTCTCTCCACATGCTCAGTTCTGAGAGATAAGTGTGTGTGAAAGCCGTCCTTCACATAGCTTGAAGGGAACACAAAGTTTCTTTTCAGTTGCCAACTCCACTCCATACATATATATGGGGAGGTACAAGCTCCAACTCGGTTTTACAGTGAAAACGGCAGGCACTTCAAACCGGCACTAGGAAACAGACTGAGAAACCAGAGTAAGGGTTTCTCCTGCAACCCGTTCCCTTTGTGCTGGTTGAACGAACGTCTCTCCACATGCTCAGTTCTGAGAGATAAGTGTGTGTGAAAGCCGTCCTTCACCTAGCTTGAAGGGAACACAAAGTTTCTTTTCAGTTGCCAACTCCACTCCATACATATATATGGGGAGGTACAAGCTCCAACTCGGTTTTACAGTGAAAACGGCAGGCACTTCAAACCGGCAATAGGAAACAGACTGAGAAACCAGAGAAAGTGTTTTTCTGCAAACCCTTTCCTTTGTGCTGGATAAAAGAACGTCTCTCCACATGCTCATTTGTGAGAGATAAGTGTGTGTGAAAGCCTTCCTTCACCTAGCTTGAAGGGAACAAAAAGTTTCTTTTCAGTTGCCAACTCCACTCCATACATATATAAGGGGAGGTACAAGCTCCAACTCGGTTTTACAGTGAAAACGGCTGGCACTTCAAACCGGCACTAGGAAACAGACTGAGAAACTAGAGAAAGGGTTTTCCTGCAACCCCTTCCCTTTGTGCTGGATGAACGAACGTCTCTCCACATGCTCAATTGTGAGAGATAATTGTGTGTGAAAGCCGTCCTTCACCTAGCTTGAAGGGAACACAAAGTTTCTTTTCAGTTGCCAACTCCACTCCATACATATATATGGGGAGGTACAATCTCCAACTCGGTTTTACAGTGAAAACGGCAGGCACTTCAAACCGGCACTAAGAAACAGACTGAGAAACCAGAGAAAGGGTTTTCCTGTAACCCGTTCCCTTTGTGCTGGATGAACGAACGTCTCTCCACATGCTCAGTTCTGAGAGATAAGTGTGTGTGAAAGCCGTCCTTCACCTAGCTTGAAGGGAACACAAAGTTTCTTTTCAGTTGCCAACTCCACTCCATACATATATATGGGGAGGTACAAGCTCCAACTCGGTTTTACAGTGAAAACGGCAGGCACTTCAAACCGGCACTAGGAAACAGACTGAGAAACCAGAGAAAGGGTTTTTCTGCAAACCCTTTCCTTTGTGCTGGATAAAAGAACGTCTCTCCACATGCTCATTTGTGAGAGATAAGTGTGTGTGAAAGCCTTCCTTCACCTAGCTTGAAGGGAACACAAAGTTTCTTTTCAGTTGCCAACTCCACTCCATACATATATAAGGGGAGGTACAAGCTCCAACTCGGTTTTACAGTGAAAACGGCAGGCACTTCAAACCGGCACTAGGAAACAGACTGAGAAACTAGAGAAAGGGTTTTCCTGCAACCCCTTCCCTTTGTGCTGGATGAACGAACGTCTCTCCACATGCTCATTTGTGAGAGATAATTGTGTGTGAAAGCCGTCCTTCACCTAGCTTGAAGGGAACACAAAGTTTCTTTTCAGTTGCCAACTCCACTCCATACATATATATGGGGAGGTACAATCTCCAACTCGGTTTTACAGTGAACACGGCAGGCACTTCAAACCGGCACTAAGAAACAGACTGAGAAACCAGAGAAAGGGTTTTCCTGTAACCCCTTCCCTTTGTGCTGGATGAACGAACGTCTCTCCACATGCTCATTTGTGAGAGATAAGTGTGTGTGAAAGCCGTCCTTCACCTAGCTTGAAGGGAACACAAAGTTTCTTTTCAGTTGCCAACTCCACTCCATACATATATATGGGGAGGTACAAGCTCCAACTCGGTTTTACAGTGAAAACGGCAGGCACTTCAAACCGGCACTAGGAAACAGACTGAGAAACCAGAGTAAGGGTTACTCCTGCAACCCGTTCCCTTTGTGCTGGATGAACGAACGTCTCTCCACATGCTCAGTTCTGAGAGATAAGTGTGTGTGAAAGCCGTCCTTCACCTAGCTTGAAGGGAACACAAAGTTTCTTTTCAGTTGCCAACTCCACTCCATACATATATATTGGGAGGTACAAGCTCCAACTCGGTTTTACAGTGAAAACGGCAGGCACTTCAAACCGGCACTAGGAAACACACTGAGAAACCAGAGAAAGGGTTTTCCTGCAACCCCTGCCCTTTATGCTGGATGAACGAACGTCTCTCCACATGCTCATTTGTGAGAGATAAGTGTGTGTGAAAGCCGTCCTTCACATAGCTTGAAGGGAACACAAAGTTTCTTTTCAGTTGCCAACTCCACTCCATACATATATATGGGGAGGTACAAGCTCCAACTCGGTTTTACAGTGAAAACGGCAGGCACATCAAACCGGCACTAGGAAACAGACTGAGAAACCAGAGTAAGGGTTTCTCCTGCAACCCGTTCCCTTTGTGCTGGATGAACGAACGTCTCTCCACATGCTCAGTTCTGAGAGATAAGTGTGTGTGAAAGCCGTCCTTCACATAGCTTGAAGGGAACACAAAGTTTCTTTTCAGTTGCCAACTCCAATCCATACATATATATGGGGAGGTACAAGCTCCAACTCGGTTTTACAGTGAAAACGGCAGGCACTTCAAACCGGCACTAGGAAAGAGACTGAGAAACCAGAGTAAGGGTTTCTCCTGCAACCAGTTCCCTTTGTGCTGGATGAACGAACGTCTCTCCACATGCTCAGTTCTGAGAGATAAGTGTGTGTGAAAGCCGTCCTTCACCTATCTTGAAGGGAACACAAAGTTTCTTTTCAGTTGCCAACTCCACTCCATACATATATATGGGGAGGTACAAGCTCCAACTCGGTTTTACAGTGAAAACGGCAGGCACTTCAAACCGGCACTAGGAAACAGACTGAGAAACCAGAGTAAGGGTTTCTCCTGCAACCCGTTCCCTTTGTGCTGGATGAACGAACGTCTCTCCACATGCTCAGTTCTGAGAGATAAGTGTGTGTGAAATCCGTCCTTCACCTAGCTTGAAGGGAACACAAAGTTTCTTTTCAGTTGCCAACTCCACTCCATACATATATATGGGGAGGTACAAGCTCCAACTCGGTTTTACAGTGAAAACGGCAGGCACTTCAAACCGGCACTAGGAAACAGACTGAGAAACCAGAGTAAGGGTTTCTCCTGCAACCCGTTCCCTTTGTGCTGGATGAACGAACGTCTCTCCACATGCTCAGTTCTGAGAGATAAGTGTGTGTGAAAGCCGTCCTTCACCTAGCTTGAAGGGAACACAAAGTTTCTTTTCAGTTGACAACTCCACTCCATACATATATATGGGGAGGTACAAGCTCCAACTCGGTTTTACAGTGAAATCGGCAGGCACTTCAAACCGGCACTAGGAAACAGACTGAGAAACCAGAGTAAGGGTTTCTCCTGCAACCCGTTCCCTTTGTGCTGGATGAACGAACGTCTCTCCACATGCTCAGTTCTGAGAGATAAGTGTGTGTGAAAGCCGTCCTTCACCTAGCTTGAAGGGAACACAAAGTTTCTTTTCAGTTGCCAACACCACTACATACATATATATGGGGAGGTACAAGCTCCAACTCGGTTTTACAGTGAAAACGGCAGGCACTTCAAACCGGCACTAGGAAACAGACTGAGAAACCAGAGTAAGGGTTTCTCCTGCAACCCGTTCCCTTTGTGCTGGATGAACGAACGTCTCTCCACATGCTCAGTTCTGAGAGATACGTGTGTGTGAAAGCCGTCCTTCACCTAGCTTGAAGGGAACACAAAGTTTCTTTTCAGTTGCCAACTCCACTCCATACATATATATGGGGAGGTACAAGCTCCAACTCGGTTTTACAGTGAAAACGGCAGGCACATCAAACCGGCACTAGGAAACAGACTTAGAAACCAGAGTAAGGGTTTCCCCTGCAACCCGTTCCCTTTGTGCTGGATGAACGAACGTCTCTCCACATGCTCAGTTCTGAGAGATAAGTGTGTGTGAAAGCCGTCCATCACCTAACTTGAAGGAAACACAAAGTTTCTTTTCAGTTGCCAACTCCACTCCATACATATATATGGGGAGGTACAAGCTCCAACTCGGTTTTACAGTGAAAACGGCAGGCACATCAAACCGGCACTAGGAAACAGACTGAGAAACCAGAGTAAGGGTTTCTCCTGCAACCCGTTCCCTTTGTGCTGGATGAACGAACGTCTCTCCACATGCTCAGTTCTGAGAGATAAGTGTGTGTGAAAGCCGTCCTTCACATAGCTTGAAGGGAACACAAAGATTCTTTTCAGTTGCCAACTCCACTCCATACATATATATGGGGAGGTACAAGCTCCAACTCGGTTTTACAGTGAAAACGGCAGGCACTTCAAACCGGCACTAGGAAACCGACTGAGAAACCAGAGTAAGGGTTTCTCCTGCAACCCGTTCCCTTTGTGCTGGATGAACGAACGTCTCTCCACATGCTCAGTTCTGAGAGATAAGTGTGTGTGAAAGCCGTCCTTCACCTAGCTTGAAGGGAACACAAAGTTTCTTTTCAGTTGCCAACTCCACTCCATACATATATATGGGGAGGTACAAGCTCCAACTCGGTTTTACAGTGAAAACGGCAGGCACTTCAAACCGGCACTAGGAAACAGACTGAGAAACCAGAGTAAGGGTTTCTCCTGCAACCCGTTCCCTTTGTGCTGGATGAACGAAAGTCTCTCCACATGCTCAGTTCTGAGAGATAAGTGTGTGTGAAAGCCGTCCTTCACCTAGCTTGAAGGGAACACAAAGTTTCTTTTCAGTTGCCAACTCCACTCCATACATATATATGGGGAGGTACAAGCTCCAACTCGGTTTTACAGTGAAAACGGCAGGCACTTCAAACCGGCACTAGGAAACAGACTGAGAAACCAGGGAAAGGGTTTTTCTGCAAACCCTTTCCTTTGTGCTGGATAAAAGAACGTCTCTCCACATGCTCTTTTGTGAGAGATAAGTGTGTGTGAAAGCCTTCCTTCACCTAGCTTGAAGGGAACACAAAGTTTCTTTTCAGTTGCCAACTCCAGTCCATACATATATAAGGGGAGGTACAAGCTCCAACTCGGTTTTACAGTGAAAACGGCAGGCACTTCAAACCGGCACTAGGAAACAGACTGAGAAACTAGAGAAAGGGTTTTCCTGCAACCCCTTCCCTTTGTGCTGGATGAACGAACGTCTCTCCACATGCTCATTTGTGAGAGATAATTGTGTGTGAAAGCCGTCCTTCACCTAGCTTGAAGGGAACACAAAGTTTCTTTTCAGTTGCCAACTCCACTCCATACATATATATGGGGAGGTACAATCTCCAACTCGGTTTTACAGTGAAAACGGCAGGCACTTCAAACCGGCACTAAGAAACAGACTGAGAAACCAGAGAAAGGGTTTTCCTGTAACCCCTTCCCTTTGTGCTGGATGAACGAACGTCTCTCCACATGCTCATTTGTGAGAGATAAGTGTGTGTGAAAGCCGTCTTCACCTAGCTTGAAGGGAACACAAAGTTTCTTTTCAGTTGCCAACTCCACTCCATACATATATATGGGGAGGTACAAGCTCCAACTCGGTTTTACAGTGAAAACGGCAGGAACTTCAAACCGGCACTAGGAAACAGACTGAGAAACCAGAGTAAGGGTTACTCCTGCAAACCGTTCCCTTTGTGCTGGATGAACGAACGTCTCTCCACATGCTCAGTTCTGAGAGATAAGTGTGTGTGAAAGCCGTCCTTCACCTAGCTTGAAGGGAACACAAAGTTTCTTTTCAGTTGCTAACTCCACTCCATACATATATATGGGGAGGTACAAGCTCCAACTCGGTTTTACAGTGAAAACGGCAGGCACTTCAAACCGGCACTAGGAAACAGACTGAGAAACCAGAGAAAGGGTTTTCCTGCAACCCCTGCCCTTTATGCTGGATGAACGAACGTCTCTCCACATGCTCATTTGTGAGAGATAAGTGTGTGTGAAAGCCGTCCTTCACATAGCTTGAAGGGAACACAAAGTTTCTTTTCAGTTGCCAACTCCACTCCATACATATATATGGGGAGGTACAAGCTCCAACTCGGTTTTACAGTGAAAACGGCAGGCACTTCAAACCGGCACTAGGAAACAGACTGAGAAACCAGAGTAAGGGTTTCTCCTGCAACCCGTTCCCTTTTTGCTGGATGAACGAACGTCTCTCCACATGCTCAGTTCTGAGAGATAAGTGTGTGTGAAAGCGGTCCTTCACATAGCTTGAAGGGAACACAAAGTTTCTTTTCAGTTGCCAACTCCAATCCATACATATATATGGGGAGGTACAAGCTCCAACTCGGTTTTACAGTGAAAACGGCAGGCACTTCAAACTGGCACTAGGAAAGAGACTGAGAAACCAGAGTAAGGGTTTCTCCTGCAACCAGTTCCCTTTGTGCTGGATGAACGAACGTCTCTCCACATGCTCAGTTCTGAGAGATAAGTGTGTGTGAAAGCCGTCCTTCACCTATCTTGAAGGGAACACAAAGTTTCTTTTCAGTTGCCAACTCCACTCCATACATATATATGGGGAGGTACAAGCTCCAACTCGGTTTTACAGTGAAAACGGCAGGCACTTCAAACCGGCACTAGGAAACAGACTGAGAAACCAGAGTAAGGGTTTCTCCTGCAACCCGTTCCCTTTGTGCTGGATGAACGAACGTCTCACCACATGCTCAGTTCTGAGAGATAAGTGTGTGTGAAAGCCGTCCTTCACCTAGCTTGAAGGGAACACAAAGTTTCTTTTCAGTTGCCAACTCCACTCCATACATATATATGGGGAGGTACAAGCTCCAACTCGGTTTTACAGTGAAATCGGCAGGCACTTCAAACCGGCACTAGGAAACAGACTGAGAAACCAGAGTAAGGGTTTCTCCTGCAACCCGTTCCCTTTGTGCTGGATGAACGAACGTCTCTCCACATGCTCAGTTCTGAGAGATAAGTGTGTGTGAAAGCCGTCCTTCACCTAGCTTGAAGGGAACACAAAGTTTCTTTTCAGTTGCCAACTCCACTCCATACATATATATGGGGAGGTACAAGCTCCAACTCGGTTTTACAGTGAAATCGGCAGGCACTTCAAACCGGCACTAGGAAACAGACTGAGAAACCAGAGTAAGGGTTTCTCCTGCAACCCGTTCCCTTTGTGCTGGATGAACGAACGTCTCTCCACATGCTCAGTTCTGAGAGATAAGTGTGTGTGAAAGCCGTCCTTCACCTAGCTTGAAGGGAACACAAAGTTTCTTTTCAGTTGCCAACTCCACTCCATACATATATATGGGGAGGTACAAGCTCCAACTCGGTTTTACAGTGAAAACGGCAGGCACTTCAAACCGGCACTAGGAAAGAGACTGAGAAACCAGAGTAAGGGTTTCTCCTGCAACCAGTTCCCTTTGTGCTGGATGAACGAACGTCTCTCCACATGCTCAGTTCTGAGAGATAAGTGTGTGTGAAAGCAGTCCTTCACCTAACTTGAAGGGAACACAAAGTTTCTTTTCAGTTGCCAACTCCACTCCATACATATATATGGGGAGGTACAAGCTCCAACTCGGTTTTACAGTGAAAACGGCAGGCACTTCAAACCGGCAATAGGAAACAGACTGACAAACCAGAGTAAGGGTTTCTCCTGCAACCCGTTCCCTTTGTGCTGGATGAACGAACTTCTCTCCACATGCTCAGTTCTGAGAGATAAGTGTGTGTGAAAGCCGTCCTTCACCTAGCTTGAAGGGAACACAAAGTTTCTTTTCAGTTGCCAACTCCACTCCATACATATATATGGGGAGGTACAAGCTCCAACTCGGTTTTACAGTGAAAACGGCAGGCACTTCAAACCGGCACTAGGAAACAGACTGAGAAACCAGAGTAAGGGTTTCTCCTGCAACCCGTTCCCTTTGTGCTGGATGAACGAACGTCTCTCCACATGCTCAGTTCTGAGAGATAAGTGTGTGTGAAAGCCGTCCTTCACCTAGCTTGAAGGGAACACAAAGTTTCTTTTCAGTTGCCAACTCCACTCCATACATATATATGGGGAGGTACAAGCTCCAACTCGGTTTTACAGTGAAAACGGCAGGCACTTCAAACCGGCACTAGGAAACAGACTGAGAAACCAGGGAAAGGGTTTTTCTGCAAACCCTTTCCTTTGTGCTGGATAAAAGAACGTCTCTCCACATGCTCTTTTGTGAGAGATAAGTGTGTGTGAAAGCCTTCCTTCACCTAGCTTGAAGGGAACACAAAGTTTCTTTTCAGTTGCCAACTCCAGTCCATACATATATAAGGGGAGGTACAAGCTCCAACTCGGTTTTACAGTGAAAACGGCAGGCACTTCAAACCGGCACTAGGAAACAGACTGAGAAACTAGAGAAAGGGTTTTCCTGCAACCCCTTCCCTTTGTGCTGGATGAACGAACGTCTCTCCACATGCTCATTTGTGAGAGATAATTGTGTGTGAAAGCCGTCCTTCACCTAGCTTGAAGGGAACACAAAGTTTCTTTTCAGTTGCCAACTCCACTCCATACATATATATGGGGAGGTACAATCTCCAACTCGGTTTTACAGTGAAAACGGCAGGCACTTCAAACCGGCACTAAGAAACAGACTGAGAAACCAGAGAAAGGGTTTTCCTGTAACCCCTTCCCGTTGTGCTGGATGAACGAACGTCTCTCCACATGCTCATTTGTGAGAGATAAGTGTGTGTGAAAGCCGTCTTCACCTAGCTTGAAGGGAACACAAAGTTTCTTTTCAGTTGCCAACTCCACTCCATACATATATATGGGGAGGTACAAGCTCCAACTCGGTTTTACAGTGAAAACGGCAGGAACTTCAAACCGGCACTAGGAAACAGACTGAGAAACCAGAGTAAGGGTTACTCCTGCAAACCGTTCCCTTTGTGCTGGATGAACGAACGTCTCTCCACATGCTCAGTTCTGAGAGATAAGTGTGTGTGAAAGCCGTCCTTCACCTAGCTTGAAGGGAACACAAAGTTTCTTTTCAGTTGCTAACTCCACTCCATACATATATATGGGGAGGTACAAGCTCCAACTCGGTTTTACAGTGAAAACGGCAGGCACTTCAAACCGGCACTAGGAAACAGACTGAGAAACCAGAGAAAGGGTTTTCCTGCAACCCCTGCCCTTTATGCTGGATGAACGAACGTCTCTCCACATGCTCATTTGTGAGAGATAAGTGTGTGTGAAAGCCGTCCTTCACATAGCTTGAAGGGAACACAAAGTTTCTTTTCAGTTGCCAACTCCACTCCATACATATATATGGGGAGGTACAAGCTCCAACTCGGTTTTACAGTGAAAACGGCAGGCACTTCAAACCGGCACTAGGAAACAGACTGAGAAACCAGAGTAAGGGTTTCTCCTGCAACCCGTTCCCTTTTTGCTGGATGAACGAACGTCTCTCCACATGCTCAGTTCTGAGAGATAAGTGTGTGTGAAAGCGGTCCTTCACATAGCTTGAAGGGAACACAAAGTTTCTTTTCAGTTGCCAACTCCAATCCATACATATATATGGGGAGGTACAAGCTCCAACTCGGTTTTACAGTGAAAACGGCAGGCACTTCAAACTGGCACTAGGAAAGAGACTGAGAAACCAGAGTAAGGGTTTCTCCTGCAACCAGTTCCCTTTGTGCTGGATGAACGAACGTCTCTCCACATGCTCAGTTCTGAGAGATAAGTGTGTGTGAAAGCCGTCCTTCACCTATCTTGAAGGGAACACAAAGTTTCTTTTCAGTTGCCAACTCCACTCCATACATATATATGGGGAGGTACAAGCTCCAACTCGGTTTTACAGTGAAAACGGCAGGCACTTCAAACCGGCACTAGGAAACAGACTGAGAAACCAGAGTAAGGGTTTCTCCTGCAACCCGTTCCCTTTGTGCTGGATGAACGAACGTCTCACCACATGCTCAGTTCTGAGAGATAAGTGTGTGTGAAAGCCGTCCTTCACCTAGCTTGAAGGGAACACAAAGTTTCTTTTCAGTTGCCAACTCCACTCCATACATATATATGGGGAGGTACAAGCTCCAACTCGGTTTTACAGTGAAATCGGCAGGCACTTCAAACCGGCACTAGGAAACAGACTGAGAAACCAGAGTAAGGGTTTCTCCTGCAACCCGTTCCCTTTGTGCTGGATGAACGAACGTCTCTCCACATGCTCAGTTCTGAGAGATAAGTGTGTGTGAAAGCCGTCCTTCACCTAGCTTGAAGGGAACACAAAGTTTCTTTTCAGTTGCCAACTCCACTCCATACATATATATGGGGAGGTACAAGCTCCAACTCGGTTTTACAGTGAAATCGGCAGGCACTTCAAACCGGCACTAGGAAACAGACTGAGAAACCAGAGTAAGGGTTTCTCCTGCAACCCGTTCCCTTTGTGCTGGATGAACGAACGTCTCTCCACATGCTCAGTTCTGAGAGATAAGTGTGTGTGAAAGCCGTCCTTCACCTAGCTTGAAGGGAACACAAAGTTTCTTTTCAGTTGCCAACTCCACTCCATACATATATATGGGGAGGTACAAGCTCCAACTCGGTTTTACAGTGAAAACGGCAGGCACTTCAAACCGGCACTAGGAAAGAGACTGAGAAACCAGAGTAAGGGTTTCTCCTGCAACCAGTTCCCTTTGTGCTGGATGAACGAACGTCTCTCCACATGCTCAGTTCTGAGAGATAAGTGTGTGTGAAAGCAGTCCTTCACCTAACTTGAAGGGAACACAAAGTTTCTTTTCAGTTGCCAACTCCACTCCATACATATATATGGGGAGGTACAAGCTCCAACTCGGTTTTACAGTGAAAACGGCAGGCACTTCAAACCGGCAATAGGAAACAGACTGACAAACCAGAGTAAGGGTTTCTCCTGCAACCCGTTCCCTTTGTGCTGGATGAACGAACTTCTCTCCACATGCTCAGTTCTGAGAGATAAGTGTGTGTGAAAGCCGTCCTTCACCTATCTTGAAGGGAACACAAAGTTACTTTTCAGTTGCCAACTCCACTCCATACATATATATGGGGAGGTACAAGCTCCAACTCGGTTTTACAGTGAAAACGGCAGGCACTTCAAACCGGCACTAGGAAACAGACTGAGAAACCAGAGTAAGGGTTTCTCCTGCAACCCCTTCCCTTTGTGCTGGATGAACGAACGTCTCTCCACATGCTCAGTTCTGAGAGATATGTGTGTGTGAAAGCCGTCCTTCACCTAGCTTGAAGGGAACATAAAGTTTATTTTCAGTTGCCAACTCCACTCCATACATATATATGGGGAGGCACAAGCTCCAACTCAGTTTTACAGTGAAAACGGCAGGCACTTCAAACCGGCACTAGGAAACAGACTGAGAAACCAGAGTAAGGGTTTCTCCTGCAACCCGTTCCCTTTGTGCTGGATGAACGAACGTCTCTCCACATGCTCAGTTCTGAGAGATAAGTGTGTGTGAAAGCCGTCCTTCACCTAGCTTGAAGGGAACACAAAGTTTCTTTTCAGTTGCCAACTCCACTCCATACATATATATGGGGAGGTAAAAGCTCCAACTCGGTTTTACAGTGAAAACGGCAGGCACTTCAAACCGGCACTAGGAAACAGACTGAGAAACCAGAGTAAGGGTTTCTCCTGCAACCCGTTCCCTTTGTGCTGGATGAACGAACGTCTCTCCACATGCTCAGTTCTGAGAGATAAGTGTGTGTGAAAGCCGTCCTTCACCTAGCTTGAAGGGAACACAAAGTTTCTTTTCAGTTGCCAACTCCACTCCATACATATATATGGGGAGGTACAAGCTCCAACTCGGTTTACAGTGGAAATGGCAGGCACTTCAAACCGGCACTAGGAAACCGACTGAGAAACCAGAGTAAGAGTTTCTCCTGCAACCCGTTCCATTTCTGCTGGATGAACGAACGTCTCTCCACATGCTCAGTTCTGAGAGATAAGTGTGTGTGAAAGCCGTCCTTCAACTAGCTTGAAGGGAACACAAAGTTTCTTTTCAGTTGCCAACTCCACTCCATACATATATATGGGGAGGTCCAAGCTCCAACTCGGTTTTACAGTGAAAACGGCAGGCACTTCAAACCGGCACTAGGAAACAGACTGAGAAACCAGAGTAAGGGTTTCTCCTGCAACCCGTTCCCTTTGTGCTGGATGAACGAACGTCTCTCCACATGCTCAGTTCTGAGAGATAAGTGTGTGTGAAAGCCGTCCTTCACCTAGCTTGAAGGGAGCACAAAGTTTCTTTTCAGTTGCCAACTCCACTCCATACATATATATGGGGAGGTACAAGCTCCAACTCGGTTTTACAGTGAAAACGGCAGGCACTTCAAACCGGCACTAGGAAACAGACTGAGAAACCAGAGTAAGGGTTTCTCCTGCAACCCGTTCCCTTTGTGCTGGATGAACGAACGTCTCTCCACATGCTCAGTTCTGAGAGATAAGTGTGTGTGAAAGCCGTCCTTCACCTAGCTTGAAGGGAACACAAAGTTTCTTTTCAGTTGCCAACTCCACTCCATACATATATATGGGGAGGTACAAGCTCCAACTCGGTTTTACAGTGAAAACGGCAGGCACTTCAAACCGGCACTAGGAAACAGACTGAGAAACCAGAGTAAGGGTTTCTCCTGCAACCCGTTCCCTTTGTGCTGGATGAACGAACGTCTCTCCACATGCTCAGTTCTGAGAGATAAGTGTGTGTGAAAGCCGTCCTTCACCTAGCTTGAAGGGAACACAAAGTTTCTTTTCAGTTGCCAACTCCACTCCATACATATATATGGGGAGGTACAAGCTCCAACTCGGTTTTACAGTCAAAACGGCAGGCACTTCAAACCGGCACTAGGAAACAGACTGTGAAACCAGAGTAAGGGTTTTTCCTGCAACCCGTTCCCTTTGTGCTGGATGAACGAACGTCTCTCCACATGCTCAGTTCTGAGAGATAAGTGTGTGTGAAAGCCGTCCTTCACCTAGCTTGAAGGGAGCACAAAGTTTCTTTTCAGTTGCCAAATCCACTCCATACATATATATGGGGTGGTACAAGCTCCAACTCGGTTTTACAGTGAAAACGGCAGGCACTTCAAACCGGCACTAGGAAACAGACTGAGAAACCAGAGTAAGGGTTTCTCCTGCAACCCGTTTCCTTTGTGCTGGATGAACGAACGTCTCTCCACATGCTCAGTTCTGAGAGATAAGTGTGTGTGAAAGCCGTCCTTCACCTAGCTTGAAGGGAACACAAAGTTTCTTTTCAGTTGCCAACTCCACTCCATACATATATATGGGGAGGTACAAGCTCCAACTCGGTTTTACAGTGAAAACGGCAGGCACTTCAAACCGGCACTAGGAAACAGACTGAGAAACCAGAGTAAGGGTTTCTCCTGCAACCCGTTCCCTTTGTGCTGGATGAACGAACGTCTCTCCACATGCTCAGTTCTGAGAGATAAGTGTGTGTGAAAGCCGTCCTTCACCTAGCTTGAAGGGAACACAAAGTTTCTTTTCAGTTGCCAACTCCACTCCATACATATATATGGGGAGGTACAAGCTCCAACTCGGTTTTACAGTGAAATCGGCAGGCACTTCAAACCGGCACTAGGAAACAGACTGAGAAACCAGAGTAAGGGTTTCTCCTGCAACCCGTTCCCTTTGTGCTGGATGAACGAACGTCTCTCCACATGCTCAGTTCTGAGAGATAAGTGTGTGTGAAAGCCGTCCTTCACCTAGCTTGAAGGGAACACAAAGTTTCTTTTCAGTTGCCAACTCCACTCCATACATATATATGGGGAGGTACAAGCTCCAACTCGGTTTTACAGTGAAAACGGCAGGCACTTCAAACCGACACTAGGAAACAGACTGAGAAACCAGAGTAAGGGTTTCTCCTGCAACCCGTTCCCTTTGTGCTGGATGAACGAACGTCTCTCCACATGCTCAGTTCTGAGAGATAAGTGTGTGTGAAAGCCGTCCTTCACCTAGCTTGACGGGAACACAAAGTTTCTTTTCAGTTGCCAAATCCACTCCATACATATATATGGGGAGGTACAAGCTCCAACTCGGTTTTACAGTGAAATCGGCAGGCACTTCAAACCGGCACTAGGAAACAGACTGAGAAACCAGAGTAAGGGTTTCTCCTGCAACCCGTTCCCTTTGTGCTGGATGAACGAACGTCTCTCCACATGCTCAGTTCTGAGAGATAAGTGTGTGTGAAAGCCGTTCTTCACCTAGCTTGAAGGGAACACAAAGTTTCTTTTCAGTTGCCAACTCCACTCCATACATATATATGGGGAGGTACAAGCTCCAACTCGGTTTTACAGTGAAAACGGCAGGCACTTCAAACCGGCACTAGGAAACAGACTGAGAAACCAGAGTAAGGGTTTCTCCTGCAACCCGTTCCCTTTGTGCTGGATGAACGAACGTCTCTCCACATGCTCAGTTCTGAGAGATAAGTGTGTGTGAAAGCCGTCCTTCACCTAGCTTGAAGGGAACACAAAGATTCTTTTCAGTTGCCAACTCCACTCCATACATATATATGGGGAGGTACAAGCTCCAACTCGGTTTTACAGTGAAAACGACAGGCACTTCAAACCGGCACTAGGAAACAGACTGAGAAACCAGAGTAAGGGTTTCTCCTGCAACCCGTTCCCTTTGTGCTGGATGAACGGACGTCTCTCCACATGCTCAGTTCTGAGAGATAAGTGTGTGTGAAAGCCGTCCTTCACCTAGCTTGAAGGGAACACAAAGCTTCTTTTCAGTTGCCAACTCCACTCCATACATATATATGGGGAGGTACAAGCTCCAACTCGGTTTTACAGTGAAAACGGCAGGCACTTCAAACCGGCAATAGGAAACAGACTGACAAACCAGAGTAAGGGTTTCTCCTGCAACCCGTTCCCTTTGTGCTGGATGAACGAACGTCTCTCCACATGCTCAGTTCTGAGAGATAAGTGTGTGTGAAAGCCGTCCTTCACCTAGCTTGAAGGGAACACAAAGTTTCTTTTCAGTTGCCAACTCCACTCCATACATATATATGGGGAGGTACAAGCTCCAACTCGGTTTTACAGTGAAATCGGCAGGCACTTCAAACCGGCACTAGGAAACAGACTGAGAAACCAGAGTAAGGGTTTCTCCTGCAACCCGTTCCCTTTGTGCTGGATGAACGAACGTCTCTCCACATGCTCAGTTCTGAGAGATAAGTGTGTGTGAAAGCCGTCCTTCACCTAGCTTGAAGGGAACACAAAGTTTCTTTTCAGTTGCCAACTCCACTCCATACATATATATGGGGAGGTACAAGCTCCAACTCGGTTTTACAGTGAAAACGGCAGGCACTTCAAACCGGCACTAGGAAACAGACTGAGAAACCAGAGTAAGGGTTTCTCCTGCAACCCGTTCCCTTTGTGCTGGATGAACGAACGTCTTTCCACATGCTCAGTTCTGAGAGATAAGTGTGTGTGAAAGCCGTCCTTCACCTAGCTTGAAGGGAACACAAAGTTTCTTTTCAGTTATCAACTCCACTCCATACATATATATGGGGAGGTACAAGCTCCAACTCGGTTTTACAGTGAAAACGGCAGGCACTTCAAACCGGCACTAGGAAACAGACTGAGAAACCAGAGTAAGGGTTTCTCCTGCAACCCGTTCCCTTTGTGCTGGATGAACGAACGTCTCTCCACATGCTCAGTTCTGAGAGATAAGTGTGTGTGAAAGCCGTCCTTCACCTAGCTTGAAGGGAACACAAAGCTTCTTTTCAGTTGCCAACTCCACTCCATACATATATATGGGGAGGTACAAGCTCCAACTCGGTTTTACAGTGAAAACGGCAGGCACTTCAAACCGGCAATAGGAAACAGACTGACAAACCAGAGTAAGGGTTTCTCCTGCAACCCGTTCCCTTTGTGCTGGATGAACGAACGTCTCTCCACATGCTCAGTTCTGAGAGATAAGTGTGTGTGAAAGCCGTCCTTCACCTAGCTTGAAGGGAACACAAAGTTTCTTTTCAGTTGCCAACTCCACTCCATACATATATATGGGGAGGTACAAGCTCCAACTCGGTTTTACAGTGAAATCGGCAGGCACTTCAAACCGGCACTAGGAAACAGACTGAGAAACCAGAGTAAGGGTTTCTCCTGCAACCCGTTCCCTTTGTGCTGGATGAACGAACGTCTCTCCACATGCTCAGTTCTGAGAGATAAGTGTGTGTGAAAGCCGTCCTTCACCTAGCTTGAAGGGAACACAAAGTTTCTTTTCAGTTGCCAACTCCACTCCATACATATATATGGGGAGGTACAAGCTCCAACTCGGTTTTACAGTGAAAACGGCAGGCACTTCAAACCGGCACTAGGAAACAGACTGAGAAACCAGAGTAAGGGTTTCTCCTGCAACCCGTTCCCTTTGTGCTGGATGAACGAACGTCTTTCCACATGCTCAGTTCTGAGAGATAAGTGTGTGTGAAAGCCGTCCTTCACCTAGCTTGAAGGGAACACAAAGTTTCTTTTCAGTTATCAACTCCACTCCATACATATATATGGGGAGGTACAAGCTCCAACTCGGTTTTACAGTGAAAACGGCAGGCACTTCAAACCGGCACTAGGAAACAGACTGAGAAACCAGAGTAAGGGTTTCTCCTGCAACCCGTTCCCTTTGTGCTGGATGAACGAACGTCTCTCCACATGCTCAGTTCTGAGAGATAAGTGTGTGTGAAAGCCGTCCTTCACCTAGCTTGAAGGGAGCACAAAGTTTCTTTTCAGTTGCCAAATCCACTCCATACATATATATGGGGTGGTACAAGCTCCAACTCGGTTTTACAGTGAAAACGGCAGGCACTTCAAACCGGCACTAGGAAACAGACTGAGAAACCAGAGTAAGGGTTTCTCCTGCAACCCGTTTCCTTTGTGCTGATGAACGAACGTCTCTCCACATGCTCAGTTCTGAGAGATAAGTGTGTGTGAAAGCCGTCCTTCACCTAGCTTGAAGGGAACACAAAGTTTCTTTTCAGTTGCCAACTCCACTCCATACATATATATGGGGAGGTACAAGCTCCAACTCGGTTTTACAGTCAAAACGGCAGGCACTTCAAACCGGCACTAGGAAACAGACTGAGAAACCAGAGTAAGGGTTTCTCCTGCAACCCGTTCCCTTTGTGCTGGATGAACGAACGTCTCTCCACATGCTCAGTTCTGAGAATAAAGTGTGTGTGAAAGCCGTCCTTCACCTAGCTTGAAGGGAACACAAAGTTTCTTTTCAGTTGCCAACTCCACTCCATACATATATATGGGGAGGTACAAGCTCCAACTCGGTTTTACAGTGAAATCGGCAGGCACTTCAAACCGGCACTAGGAAACAGACTGAGAAACCAGAGTAAGGGTTTCTCCTGCAACCCGTTCCCTTTGTGCTGGATGAACGAACGTCTCTCCACATGCTCAGTTCTGAGAGATAAGTGTGTGTGAAAGCCGTTCTTCACCTAGCTTGAAGGGAACACAAAGTTTCTTTTCAGTTGCCAAATCCACTCCATACATATATATGGGGAGGTACAAGCTCCAACTCGGTTTTACAGTGAAAACGGCAGGCACTTCAAACCGGCACTAGGAAACAGACTGAGAAACCAGAGTAAGGGTTTCTCCTGCAACCCGTTCCCTTTGTGCTGGATGAACGAACGTCTCTCCACATGCTCAGTTCTGAGAGATAAGTGTGTGTGAAAGCCGTCCTTCACCTAGCTTGAAGGGAACACAAAGTTTCTTTTCAGTTGCCAACTCCACTCCATACATATATATGGGGAGGTACAAGCTCCAACTCGGTTTTACAGTGAAAACGGCAGGCACTTCCAACCGGCACTAGAAACAGACTGTGAAACCAGAGTAAGGGTTTTACCTGCAACCGGTTCCCTTTGTGCTGGATGAACGAACGTCTCTCCACATGCTCAGTTCTGAGAGATAAGTGTGTGTGAAAGCCGTCCTTCACCTAGCTTGAAGGGAACACAAAGTTTCTTTTCAGTTGCCAACTCCACTCCATACATATATATGGGGAGGTACAAGCTCCAACTCGGTTTTACAGTGAAAACGGCAGGCACTTCAAACCGGCACTAGGAAACAGACTGAGAAACCAGAGTAAGGGTTTCTCCTGCAACCCGTTTCCTTTGTGCTGATGAACGAACGTCTCTCCACATGCTCAGTTCTGAGAGATAAGTGTGTGTGAAAGCCGTCCTTCACCTAGCTTGAAGGGAGCACAAAGTTTCTTTTCAGTTGCCAAATCCACTCCATACATATATATGGGGTGGTACAAGCTCCAACTCGGTTTTACAGTGAAAACGGCAGGCACTTCAAACCGGCACTAGGAAACAGACTGAGAAACCAGAGTAAGGGTTTCTCCTGCAACCCGTTTCCTTTGTGCTGATGAACGAACGTCTCTCCACATGCTCAGTTCTGAGAGATAAGTGTGTGTGAAAGCCGTCCTTCACCTAGCTTGAAGGGAACACAAAGTTTCTTTTCAGTTGCCAACTCCACTCCATACATATATATGGGGAGGTACAAGCTCCAACTCGGTTTTACAGTCAAAACGGCAGGCACTTCAAACCGGCACTAGGAAACAGACTGAGAAACCAGAGTAAGGGTTTCTCCTGCAACCCGTTCCCTTTGTGCTGGATGAACGAACGTCTCTCCACATGCTCAGTTCTGAGAGATAAGTGTGTGTGAAAGCCGTCCTTCACCTAGCTTGAAGGGAACACAAAGTTTCTTTTCAGTTGCCAACTCCACTCCATACATATATATGGGGAGGTACAAGCTCCAACTCGGTTTTACAGTGAAATCGGCAGGCACTTCAAACCGGCACTAGGAAACAGACTGAGAAACCAGAGTAAGGGTTTCTCCTGCAACCCGTTCCCTTTGTGCTGGATGAACGAACGTCTCTCCACATGCTCAGTTCTGAGAGATAAGTGTGTGTGAAAGCCGTCCTTCACCTAGCTTGAAGGGAACACAAAGTTTCTTTTCAGTTGCCAACTCCACTCCATACATATATATGGGGAGGTACAAGCTCCAACTCGGTTTTACAGTGAAAACGGCAGGCACTTCCAACCGGCACTAGAAACAGACTGTGAAACCAGAGTAAGGGTTTTACCTGCAACCCGTTCCCTTTGTGCTGGATGAACGAACGTCTCTCCACATGCTCAGTTCTGAGAGATAAGTGTGTGTGAAAGCCGTCCTTCACCTAGCTTGAAGGGAACACAAAGTTTCTTTTCAGTTGCCAACTCCACTCCATACATATATATGGGGAGGTACAAGCTCCAACTCGGTTTTACAGTGAAAACGCCAGGCACTGCAAACCGGCACTAGGAAACAGACTGAGAAACCAGAGTAAGGGTTTCTCCTGCAACCCGTTCCCTTTGTGCTGGATGAACGAACGTCTCTCCACATGCTCAGTTCTGAGAGATAAGTGTGTGTGAAAGCCGTCCTTCACCTAGCTTGAAGGGAACACAAAGCTTCTTTTCAGTTGCCAACTCCACTCCATACATATATATGGGGAGGTACAAGCTCCAACTCGGTTTTACAGTGAAAACGGCAGGCACTTCAAACCGGCAATAGGAAACAGACTGACAAACCAGAGTAAGGGTTTCTCCTGCAACCCGTTCCCTTTGTGCTGGATGAACGAACGTCTCTCCACATGCTCAGTTCTGAGAGATAAGTGTGTGTGAAAGCCGTCCTTCACCTAGCTTGAAGGGAACACAAAGTTTCTTTTCAGTTGCCAACTCCACTCCATACATATATATGGGGAGGTACAAGCTCCAACTCGGTTTTACAGTGAAATCGGCAGGCACTTCAAACCGGCACTAGGAAACAGACTGAGAAACCAGAGTAAGGGTTTCTCCTGCAACCCGTTCCCTTTGTGCTGGATGAACGAACGTCTCTCCACATGCTCAGTTCTGAGAGATAAGTGTGTGTGAAAGCCGTCCTTCACCTAGCTTGAAGGGAACACAAAGTTTCTTTTCAGTTGCCAACTCCACTCCATACATATATATGGGGAGGTACAAGCTCCAACTCGGTTTTACAGTGAAAACGGCAGGCACTTCAAACCGGCACTAGGAAACAGACTGAGAAACCAGAGTAAGGGTTTCACCTGCAACCCGTTCCCTTTGTGCTGGATGAACGAACGTCTCTCCACATGCTCAGTTCTGAGAGATAAGTGTGTGTGAAAGCCGTCCTTCACCTAGCTTGAAGGGAACACAAAGTTTCTTTTCAGTTGCCAACTCCACTCCATACATATATATGGGGAGGTACAAGCTCCAACTCGGTTTTACAGTGAAAACGGCAGGCACTTCATACCGGCACTAGAAAAAGACTGTGAAACCAGAGTAAGGGTTTTTCCTGCAACCCGTTCCCTTTGTGCTGGATGAATGAACGTCTCTCCACATGCTCAGTTCTGAGAGATAAGTGTGTGTGAAATCCGTCCTTCACCTAGCTTGAAGGGAACACAAAGTTTCTTTTCAGTTGCCAAATCCACTCCATACATATATATGGGGAGGTACAAGCTCCAACTCGGTTTTACAGTGAAAACGCCAGGCACTTCAAACCGGCACTAGGAAACAGACTGAGAAACCAGAGTAAGGGTTTCTCCTGCAACCCGTTCCCTTTGTGCTGAATGAACGAACGTCTCTCCACATGCTCAGTTCTGAGAGATAAGTGTGTGTGAAAGCCGTCCTTCACCTAGCTTGAAGGGAACACAAAGCTTCTTTTCAGTTGCCAACTCCACTCCATACATATATATGGGGAGGTACAAGCTCCAACTCGGTTTTACAGTGAAAACGGCAGGCACTTCAAACCGGCAATAGGAAACAGACTGACAAACCAGAGTAAGGGTTTCTCCTGCAAACCGTTCCCTTTGTGCTGGATGAACGAACGTCTCTCCACATGCTCAGTTCTGAGAGATAAGTGTGTGTGAAAGCCGTCTTTCACCTAGCTTGAAGGGAACACAAAGTTACTTTTCAGTTGCCAACTCCAATCCATACATATATATGGGGAGGTACAAGCTCCAACTCGGTTTTACAGTGAAAACGGCAGGCACTTCAAACCGGCACTAGGAAACAGACTGAGAAACCAGAGTAAGGGTTTCTCCTGCAACCCGTTTCCTTTGTGCTGGATGAACGAACGTCTCTCCACATGCTCAGTTCTGTGAGATAAGTGTGTGTGAAAGCCGTCCTTCACCTAGCTTGAAGGGAACACAAAGTTTCTTTTCAGTTGCCAACTCCACTCCATACATATATATGGGGAGGTACAAGCTCCAACTCGGTTTTACAGTGAAAACGGCAGGCACTTCAAACAGGCACTAGGAAACAGACTGAGAATCCAGAGTAAGGGTTTCTCCTGCAACCCGTTCCCTTTGTGCTGGATGAACGAACGTCTCTCCACATGCTCAGTTCTGAGAATAAAGTGTGTGTGAAAGCCTTCCTTCACCTAGCTTGAAGGGAACACAAAGTTTCTTTTCAGTTGCCAACACCACTCCATACATATATATGGGGTGGTACAAGCTCCAACTCGGTTTACAGTGAAAACGGCAGGCACTTCAAACCGGCACTAGGAAACAGACTGAGAAACCAGAGTAAGGGTTTCTCCTGCAACCCGTTCCCTTTGTGCTGGATGAACGAACGTCTCTCCACATGCTCAGTTCTGAGAGATAAGTGTGTGTGAAATCCGTACTTCACCTAGCTTGAAGGGAACACAAAGTTTCTTTTCAGTTGCCAACTCCACTCCATACATATATATGGGGAGGTACAAGCTCCAACTCGGTTTTACAGTGAAATCGGCAGGCACTTCAAACCGGCACTGGGAAACCGACTGAGAAACCAGAGTAAGGGTTTCTCCTGCAACCCGTTCCCTTTGTGCTGGATGAACGAACGTCTCTCCACATGCTCAGTTCTGAGAGATAAGTGTGTGTGAAAGCCGTCCTTCAACTAGCTTGAAGGGAACACAAAGTTTCTTTTCAGTTGCCAACTCCACTCCATACATATATATGGGGAGGTACAAGCTCCAACTCGGTTTTACAGTGAAAACGGCAGGCACTTCAAACCGGCCCTAGGAAACAGACTGAGAAAACAGAGTAAGGGTTTCTCCTGCAACCCCTTCCCTTTGTGCTGGATGAACGAACGTCTCTCCACATGCTCAGTTCTGAGAGATAAGTGTGTGTGAAAGCCGTCCTTCACCATGCTTGAAAGGAACACAAAGTTTCTTTTCAGTTGCCAACTCCACTCCATACATATATAAGTGGAAGTACAAGCTCCAACTCGGTTTTACACTGAAAACGGCAGGCACTTCAAACCGGCACTAGGAAACAGACTGAGAAACCAGAGTAAGGGTTTCTCCTGCAACCCGTTCCCTTTGTGCTGGATGAACGAACGTCTCTCCACATGCTCAGTTCTGAGAGATAAGTGTGTGTGAAAGCCGTCCTTCACCTAGCTTGAAGGGAACACAAAATTTCTTTTCAGTTGCCAACTCCACTCCATACATATATATGGGGAGGTACAAGCTCCAACTCGGTTTTACAGTGAAAACGGCAGGCACTTCAATCCGGCACTAGGAAACCGACTGAGAAACCAGAGTAAGGGTTTCTCCTGCAACCCGTTCCCTTTGTGCTGGATGAACGAACGTCTCTCCACATGCTCAGTTCTGAGAGATAAGTGTGTGTGAAAGCCGTCCTTCACCTAGCTTGAAGGGAGCACAAAGTTTCTTTTCAGTTGCCAAATCCACTCCATACATATATATGGGGTGGTACAAGCTCCAACTCGGTTTTACAGTGAAAACGGCAGGCACTTCAAACCGGCACTAGGAAACAGACTGAGAAACCAGAGTAAGGGTTTCTCCTGCAACCCGTTTCCTTTGTGCTGGATGAACGAACGTCTCTCCACATGCTCAGTTCTGAGAGATAAGTGTGTGTGAAAGCCGTCCTTCACCTAGCTTGAAGGGAACACAAAGTTTCTTTTCAGTTGCCAACTCCACACCATACATATATATGGGGAGGTACAAGCTCCAACTCGGTTTTACAGTGAAAACGGCAGGCACTTCAAACCGGCACTAGGAAACAGACTGAGAAACCAGAGTAAGTGTTTCTCCTGCAACCCGTTCCCTTTGTGCTGGATGAACGAACGTCTCTCCACATGCTCAGTTCTGAGAGATAAGTGTGTGTGAAAGCCGTCCTTCACCTAGCTTGAAGGGAACACAAAGTTTCTTTTCAGTTGCCAACTCCACTCCATACATATATATGGGGAGGTACAAGCTCCAACTCGGTTTTACAGTGAAAACGGCAGGCACTTCAAACAGGCACTAGGAAACAGACTGAGAATCCAGAGTAAGGGTTTCTCCTGCAACCCGTTCCCTTTGTGCTGGATGAACGAACGTCTCTCCACATGCTCAGTTCTGAGAATAAAGTGTGTGTGAAAGCCTTCCTTCACCTAGCTTGAAGGGAACACAAAGTTTCTTTTCAGTTGCCAACACCACTCCATACATATATATGGGGTGGTACAAGCTCCAACTCGGTTTACAGTGAAAACGGCAGGCACTTCAAACCGGCACTAGGAAACAGACTGAGAAACCAGAGTAAGGGTTTCTCCTGCAACCCGTTCCCTTTGTGCTGGATGAACGAACGTCTCTCCACATGCTCAGTTCTGAGAGATAAGTGTGTGTGAAATCCGTACTTCACCTAGCTTGAAGGGAACACAAAGTTTCTTTTCAGTTGCCAACTCCACTCCATACATATATATGGGGAGGTACAAGCTCCAACTCGGTTTTACAGTGAAATCGGCAGGCACTTCAAACCGGCACTAGGAAACAGACTGAGAAACCAGAGGAAGGGTTTCTCCTGCAACCCGTTCCCTTTGTGCTGGATGAACGAACGTCTCTCCACATGCTCAGTTCTGAGAGATAAGTGTGTGTGAAAGCCGTCCTTCAACTAGCTTGAAGGGAACACAAAGTTTCTTTTCAGTTGCCAACTCCACTCCATACATATATATGGGGAGGTACAAGCTCCAACTCGGTTTTACAGTGAAAACGGCAGGCACTTCAAACCGGCCCTAGGAAACAGACTGAGAAAACAGAGTAAGGGTTTCTCCTGCAACCCCTTCCCTTTGTGCTGGATGAACGAACGTCTCTCCACATGCTCAGTTCTGAGAGATAAGTGTGTGTGAAAGCCGTCCTTCACCATGCTTGAAAGGAACACAAAGTTTCTTTTCAGTTGCCAACTCCACTCCATACATATATAAGTGGAAGTACAAGCTCCAACTCGGTTTTACACTGAAAACGGCAGGCACTTCAAACCGGCACTAGGAAACAGACTGAGAAACCAGAGTAAGGGTTTCTCCTGCAACCCGTTCCCTTTGTGCTGGATGAACGAACGTCTCTCCACATGCTCAGTTCTGAGAGATAAGTGTGTGTGAAAGCCGTCCTTCACCTAGCTTGAAGGGAACACAAAATTTCTTTTCAGTTGCCAACTCCACTCCATACATATATATGGGGAGGTACAAGCTCCAACTCGGTTTTACAGTGAAAACGGCAGGCACTTCAAACCGGCACTAGGAAACCGACTGAGAAACCAGAGTAAGGGTTTCTCCTGCAACCCGTTCCCTTTGTGCTGGATGAACGAACGTCTCTCCACATGCTCAGTTCTGAGAGATAAGTGTGTGTGAAAGCCGTCCTTCACCTAGCTTGAAGGGAGCACAAAGTTTCTTTTCAGTTGCCAAATCCACTCCATACATATATATGGGGTGGTACAAGCTCCAACTCGGTTTTACAGTGAAAACGGCAGGCACTTCAAACCGGCACTAGGAAACAGACTGAGAAACCAGAGTAAGGGTTTCTCCTGCAACCCGTTTCCTTTGTGCTGGATGAACGAACGTCTCTCCACATGCTCAGTTCTGAGAGATAAGTGTGTGTGAAAGCCGTCCTTCACCTAGCTTGAAGGGAACACAAAGTTTCTTTTCAGTTGCCAACTCCACACCATACATATATATGGGGAGGTACAAGCTCCAACTCGGTTTTACAGTGAAAACGGCAGGCACTTCAAACCGGCACTAGGAAACAGACTGAGAAACCAGAGTAAGGGTTTCTCCTGCAACCCGTTCCCTTTGTGCTGGATGAACGAACGTCTCTCCACATGCTCAGTTCTGAGAGATAAGTGTGTGTGAAAGCCGTCCTTCACCTAGCTTGAAGGGAACACAAAGTTTCTTTTCAGTTGCCAACTCCACTCCATACATATATATGGGGAGGTACAAGCTCCAACTCGGTTTTACAGTGAAAACGGCAGGCACTTCAAACAGGCACTAGGAAACAGACTGAGAATCCAGAGTAAGGGTTTCTCCTGCAACCCGTTCCCTTTGTGCTGGATGAACGAACGTCTCTCCACATGCTCAGTTCTGAGAATAAAGTGTGTGTGAAAGCCTTCCTTCACCTAGCTTGAAGGGAGCACAAAGTTTCTTTTCAGTTGCCAAATCCACTCCATACATATATATGGGGTGGTACAAGCTCCAACTCGGTTTTACAGTGAAAACGGCAGGCACTTCAAACCGGCACTAGGAAACAGACTGAGAAACCAGAGTAAGGGTTTCTCCTGCAACCCGTTTCCTTTGTGCTGGATGAACGAACGTCTCTCCACATGCTCAGTTCTGAGAGATAAGTGTGTGTGAAAGCCGTCCTTCACCTAGCTTGAAGGGAACACAAAGTTTCTTTTCAGTTGCCAACTCCACACCATACATATATATGGGGAGGTACAAGCTCCAACTCGGTTTTACAGTGAAAACGGCAGGCACTTCAAACCGGCACTAGGAAACAGACTGAGAAACCAGAGTAAGGGTTTCTCCTGCAACCCGTTCCCTTTGTGCTGGATGAACGAACGTCTCTCCACATGCTCAGTTCTGAGAGATAAGTGTGTGTGAAAGCCGTCCTTCACCTAGCTTGAAGGGAACACAAAGTTTCTTTTCAGTTGCCAACTCCACTCCATACATATATATGGGGAGGTACAAGCTCCAACTCGGTTTTACAGTGAAAACGGCAGGCACTTCAAACCGGCACTAGGAAACAGACTGAGAAACCAGAGTAAGGGTTTCTCCTGCAACCAGTTCCCTTTGTGCTGGATGAACGAACGTCTCTCCACATGCTCAGTTCTGAGAGATAAGTGTGTGTGAAAGCCGTCCTTCACCTAGCTTGAAGGGAACACAAAGTTTCTTTTCAGTTGCCAACTCCACTCCATACATATATATGGGGAGGTACAAGCTCCAACTCGGTTTTACAGTGAAAACGGCAGGCACTTCAAACAGGCACTAGGAAACAGACTGAGAATCCAGAGTAAGGGTTTCTCCTGCAACCCGTTCCCTTTGTGCTGGATGAACGAACGTCTCTCCACATGCTCAGTTCTGAGAATAAAGTGTGTGTGAAAGCCTTCCTTCACCTAGCTTGAAGGGAACACAAAGTTTCTTTTCAGTTGCCAACACCACTCCATACATATATATGGGGAGGTACAAGCTCCAACTCGGTTTTACAGTGAAAACGGCAGGCACTTCAAACCGGCACTAGGAAACAGACTGAGAAACCAGAGTAAGGGTTTCTCCTGCAACCCGTTCCCTTTGTGCTGAATGAACGAACGTCTCTCAACATGCTCAGTTCTGAGAGATAAGTGTGTGTGAAAGCCGTCCTTCACCTAGCTTGAAGGGAACACAAAGCTTCTTTTCAGTTGCCAACTCCACTCCATACATATATATGGGGAGGTACAAGCTCCAACTCGGTTTTACAGTGAAAACGGCAGGCACTTCAAACCGGCACTAGGAAACAGACTGAGAAACCAGAGTAAGGGTTTCTCCTGCAACCCGTTTCCTTTGTGCTGGATGAACGAACGTCTCTCCACATGCTCAGTTCTGTGAGATAAGTGTGTGTGAAAGCCGTCCTTCACCTAGCTTGAAGGGAACACAAAGTTTCTTTTCAGTTGCCAGCTCCACTCCATACATATATATGGGGAGGTACAAGCTCCAACTCGGTTTTACAGTGAAATCGGCAGGCACTTCAAACCGGCACTAGGAAACAGACTGACAAACCAGAGTAAGGGTTTCTCCTGCAACCCGTTCCCTTTGTGCTGAATGAACGAACGACTCTCCACATGCTCAGTTCTGAGAGATAAGTGTGTGTGAAAGCCGTCCTTCACCTAGCTTGAAGGGAACACAAAGCTTCTTTTCAGTTGCCAACTCCACTCCATACATATATATGGGGAGGTACAAGCTCCAACTCGGTTTTACAGTGAAAACGGCAGGCACTTCAAACCGGCACTAGAAACAGACTGTGAAACCAGAGTAAGGGTTTTTCCTGCAACCCGTTCCCTTTGTGCTGGATGAACGAACGTCTCTCCACATGCTCAGTTCTGAGAGATAAGTGTGTGTGAAATCCGTCCTTCACCTAGCTTGAAGGGAACACAAAGTTTCTTTTCAGTTGCCAACTCCACTCCATACATATATATGGGGAGGTACAAGCTCCAACTCGGTTTTACAGTGAAAACGCCAGGCACTTCAAACCGGCACTAGGAAACAGACTGAGAAACCAGAGTAAGGGTTTCTCCTGCAACCCGTTCCCTTTGTGCTGAATGAACGAACGTCTCTCCACATGCTCAGTTCTGAGAGATAAGTGTGTGTGAAAGCCGTCCTTCACCTAGCTTGAAGGGAACACAAAGCTTCTTTTCAGTTGCCAACTCCACTCCATACATATATATGTGGAGGTACAAGCTCCAACTCGGTTTTACAGTGAAAACGGCAGGCACTTCAAACCGGCAATAGGAAACAGACTGACAAACCAGAGTAAGGGTTTCTCCTGCAAACCGTTCCCTTTGTGCTGGATGAACGAACGTCTCTCCACATGCTCAGTTCTGAGAGATAAGTGTGTGTGAAAGCCGTCCTTCACCTAGCTTGAAGGGAACACAAAGTTACTTTTCAGTTGCCAACTCCACTCCATACATATATATGGGGAGGTACAAGCTCCAACTCGGTTTTACAGTGAAAACGGCAGGCACTTCAAACAGGCACTAGGAAACAGACTGAGAATCCAGAGTAAGGGTTTCTCCTGCAACCCGTTCCCTTTGTGCTGGATGAACGAACGTCTCTCCACATGCTCAGTTCTGAGAATAAAGTGTGTGTGAAAGCCTTCCTTCACCTAGCTTGTAGGGAACACAAAGTTTATTTCAGTTGCCAACACCACTCCATACATATATATGGGGTGGTACAAGCTCCAACTCGGTTTACAGTGAAAACGGCAGGCACTTCAAACCGGCACTAGGAAACAGACTGAGAAACCAGAGTAAGGGTTTCTCCTGCAACCCGTTCCCTTTGTGCTGGATGAACGAACGTCTCTCCACATGCTCAGTTCTGAGAGATAAGTGTGTGTGAAATCCGTACTTCACCTAGCTTGAAGGGAACACAAAGTTTCTTTTCAGTTGCCAACTCCACTCCATACATATATATGGGGAGGTACAAGCTCCAACTCGGTTTTACAGTGAAATCGGCAGGCACTTCAAACCGGCACTAGGAAACAGACTGAGAAACCAGAGTAAGGGTTTCTCCTGCAACCCGTTCCCTTTGTGCTGGATGAACGAACGTCTCTCCACATGCTCAGTTCTGAGAGATAAGTGTGTGTGAAAGCCGTCCTTCAACTAGCTTGAAGGGAACACAAAGTTTCTTTTCACTTGCCAACTCCACTCCATACATATATATGGGGAGGTACAAGCCCCAACTCGGTTTTACAGTGAAAACGGCAGGCACTTCAAACCGGCCCTAGGAAACAGACTGAGAAAACAGAGTAAGGGTTTCTCCTGCAACCCCTTCCCTTTGTGCTGGATGAACGAACGTCTCTCCACATGCTCAGTTCTGAGAGATAAGTGTGTGTGAAAGCCGTCCTTCACCATGCTTGAAAGGAACACAAAGTTTCTTTTCAGTTGCCAACTCCACTCCATACATATATAAGTGGAAGTACAAGCTCCAACTCGGTTTTACACTGAAAACGGCAGGCACTTCAAACCGGCACTAGGAAACAGACTGAGAAACCAGAGTAAGGGTTTCTCCTGCAACCCGTTCCCTTTGTGCTGGATGAACGAACGTCTCTCCACATGCTCAGTTCTGAGAGATAAGTGTGTGTGAAAGCCGTCCTTCACCTAGCTTGAAGGGAACACAAAGTTTCTTTTCAGTTGCCAACTCCACTCCATACATATATATGGGGAGGTACAAGCTCCAACTCGGTTTTACAGTGAAAACGGCAGGCACTTCAAACCGGCACTAGGAAACAGACTGAGAAACCAGAGTAAGGGTTTCTCCTGCAACCCGTTTCCTTTGTGCTGGATGAACGAACGTCTCTCCACATGCTCAGTTCTGAGAGATAAGTGTGTGTGAAAGCCGTCCTTCACCTAGCTTGAAGGGAACACAAAGTTTCTTTTCAGTTGCCAACTCCACTCCATACATATATATGGGGAGGTACAAGCTCCAACTCGGTTTTACAGTGAAATCGGCAGGCACTTCAAACCGGCACTAGGAAACAGACTGAGAAACCAGAGGAAGGGTTTCTCCTGCAACCCGTTCCCTTTGTGCTGGATGAACGAACGTCTCTCCACATGCTCAGTTCTGAGAGATAAGTGTGTGTGAAAGCCGTCCTTCAACTAGCTTGAAGGGAACACAAAGTTTCTTTTCAGTTGCCAACTCCACTCCATACATATATATGGGGAGGTACAAGCTCCAACTCGGTTTTACAGTGAAAACGGCAGGCACTTCAAACCGGCCCTAGGAAACAGACTGAGAAAACAGAGTAAGGGTTTCTCCTGCAACCCCTTCCCTTTGTGCTGGATGAACGAACGTCTCTCCACATGCTCAGTTCTGAGAGATAAGTGTGTGTGAAAGCCGTCCTTCACCATGCTTGAAAGGAACACAAAGTTTCTTTTCAGTTGCCAACTCCACTCCATACATATATAAGTGGAAGTACAAGCTCCAACTCGGTTTTACACTGAAAACGGCAGGCACTTCAAACCGGCACTAGGAAACAGACTGAGAAACCAGAGTAAGGGTTTCTCCTGCAACCCGTTCCCTTTGTGCTGGATGAACGAACGTCTCTCCACATGCTCAGTTCTGAGAGATAAGTGTGTGTGAAAGCCGTCCTTCACCTAGCTTGAAGGGAACACAAAATTTCTTTTCAGTTGCCAACTCCACTCCATACATATATATGGGGAGGTACAAGCTCCAACTCGGTTTTACAGTGAAAACGGCAGGCACTTCAAACCGGCACTAGGAAACCGACTGAGAAACCAGAGTAAGGGTTTCTCCTGCAACCCGTTCCCTTTGTGCTGGATGAACGAACGTCTCTCCACATGCTCAGTTCTGAGAGATAAGTGTGTGTGAAAGCCGTCCTTCACCTAGCTTGAAGGGAGCACAAAGTTTCTTTTCAGTTGCCAAATCCACTCCATACATATATATGGGGTGGTACAAGCTCCAACTCGGTTTTACAGTGAAAACGGCAGGCACTTCAAACCGGCACTAGGAAACAGACTGAGAAACCAGAGTAAGGGTTTCTCCTGCAACCCGTTTCCTTTGTGCTGGATGAACGAACGTCTCTCCACATGCTCAGTTCTGAGAGATAAGTGTGTGTGAAAGCCGTCCTTCACCTAGCTTGAAGGGAACACAAAGTTTCTTTTCAGTTGCCAACTCCACACCATACATATATATGGGGAGGTACAAGCTCCAACTCGGTTTTACAGTGAAAACGGCAGGCACTTCAAACCGGCACTAGGAAACAGACTGAGAAACCAGAGTAAGGGTTTCTCCTGCAACCCGTTCCCTTTGTGCTGGATGAACGAACGTCTCTCCACATGCTCAGTTCTGAGAGATAAGTGTGTGTGAAAGCCGTCCTTCACCTAGCTTGAAGGGAACACAAAGTTTCTTTTCAGTTGCCAACTCCACTCCATACATATATATGGGGAGGTACAAGCTCCAACTCGGTTTTACAGTGAAAACGGCAGGCACTTCAAACAGGCACTAGGAAACAGACTGAGAATCCAGAGTAAGGGTTTCTCCTGCAACCCGTTCCCTTTGTGCTGGATGAACGAACGTCTCTCCACATGCTCAGTTCTGAGAATAAAGTGTGTGTGAAAGCCTTCCTTCACCTAGCTTGAAGGGAGCACAAAGTTTCTTTTCAGTTGCCAAATCCACTCCATACATATATATGGGGTGGTACAAGCTCCAACTCGGTTTTACAGTGAAAACGGCAGGCACTTCAAACCGGCACTAGGAAACAGACTGAGAAACCAGAGTAAGGGTTTCTCCTGCAACCCGTTTCCTTTGTGCTGGATGAACGAACGTCTCTCCACATGCTCAGTTCTGAGAGATAAGTGTGTGTGAAAGCCGTCCTTCACCTAGCTTGAAGGGAACACAAAGTTTCTTTTCAGTTGCCAACTCCACACCATACATATATATGGGGAGGTACAAGCTCCAACTCGGTTTTACAGTGAAAACGGCAGGCACTTCAAACCGGCACTAGGAAACAGACTGAGAAACCAGAGTAAGGGTTTCTCCTGCAACCCGTTCCCTTTGTGCTGGATGAACGAACGTCTCTCCACATGCTCAGTTCTGAGAGATAAGTGTGTGTGAAAGCCGTCCTTCACCTAGCTTGAAGGGAACACAAAGTTTCTTTTCAGTTGCCAACTCCACTCCATACATATATATGGGGAGGTACAAGCTCCAACTCGGTTTTACAGTGAAAACGGCAGGCACTTCAAACCGGCACTAGGAAACAGACTGAGAAACCAGAGTAAGGGTTTCTCCTGCAACCAGTTCCCTTTGTGCTGGATGAACGAACGTCTCTCCACATGCTCAGTTCTGAGAGATAAGTGTGTGTGAAAGCCGTCCTTCACCTAGCTTGAAGGGAACACAAAGTTTCTTTTCAGTTGCCAACTCCACTCCATACATATATATGGGGAGGTACAAGCTCCAACTCGGTTTTACAGTGAAAACGGCAGGCACTTCAAACAGGCACTAGGAAACAGACTGAGAATCCAGAGTAAGGGTTTCTCCTGCAACCCGTTCCCTTTGTGCTGGATGAACGAACGTCTCTCCACATGCTCAGTTCTGAGAATAAAGTGTGTGTGAAAGCCTTCCTTCACCTAGCTTGAAGGGAACACAAAGTTTCTTTTCAGTTGCCAACACCACTCCATACATATATATGGGGAGGTACAAGCTCCAACTCGGTTTTACAGTGAAAACGGCAGGCACTTCAAACCGGCACTAGGAAACAGACTGAGAAACCAGAGTAAGGGTTTCTCCTGCAACCCGTTCCCTTTGTGCTGAATGAACGAACGTCTCTCAACATGCTCAGTTCTGAGAGATAAGTGTGTGTGAAAGCCGTCCTTCACCTAGCTTGAAGGGAACACAAAGCTTCTTTTCAGTTGCCAACTCCACTCCATACATATATATGGGGAGGTACAAGCTCCAACTCGGTTTTACAGTGAAAACGGCAGGCACTTCAAACCGGCACTAGGAAACAGACTGAGAAACCAGAGTAAGGGTTTCTCCTGCAACCCGTTTCCTTTGTGCTGGATGAACGAACGTCTCTCCACATGCTCAGTTCTGTGAGATAAGTGTGTGTGAAAGCCGTCCTTCACCTAGCTTGAAGGGAACACAAAGTTTCTTTTCAGTTGCCAGCTCCACTCCATACATATATATGGGGAGGTACAAGCTCCAACTCGGTTTTACAGTGAAATCGGCAGGCACTTCAAACCGGCACTAGGAAACAGACTGACAAACCAGAGTAAGGGTTTCTCCTGCAACCCGTTCCCTTTGTGCTGAATGAACGAACGACTCTCCACATGCTCAGTTCTGAGAGATAAGTGTGTGTGAAAGCCGTCCTTCACCTAGCTTGAAGGGAACACAAAGCTTCTTTTCAGTTGCCAACTCCACTCCATACATATATATGGGGAGGTACAAGCTCCAACTCGGTTTTACAGTGAAAACGGCAGGCACTTCAAACCGGCACTAGAAACAGACTGTGAAACCAGAGTAAGGGTTTTTCCTGCAACCCGTTCCCTTTGTGCTGGATGAACGAACGTCTCTCCACATGCTCAGTTCTGAGAGATAAGTGTGTGTGAAATCCGTCCTTCACCTAGCTTGAAGGGAACACAAAGTTTCTTTTCAGTTGCCAACTCCACTCCATACATATATATGGGGAGGTACAAGCTCCAACTCGGTTTTACAGTGAAAACGCCAGGCACTTCAAACCGGCACTAGGAAACAGACTGAGAAACCAGAGTAAGGGTTTCTCCTGCAACCCGTTCCCTTTGTGCTGAATGAACGAACGTCTCTCCACATGCTCAGTTCTGAGAGATAAGTGTGTGTGAAAGCCGTCCTTCACCTAGCTTGAAGGGAACACAAAGCTTCTTTTCAGTTGCCAACTCCACTCCATACATATATATGTGGAGGTACAAGCTCCAACTCGGTTTTACAGTGAAAACGGCAGGCACTTCAAACCGGCAATAGGAAACAGACTGACAAACCAGAGTAAGGGTTTCTCCTGCAAACCGTTCCCTTTGTGCTGGATGAACGAACGTCTCTCCACATGCTCAGTTCTGAGAGATAAGTGTGTGTGAAAGCCGTCCTTCACCTAGCTTGAAGGGAACACAAAGTTACTTTTCAGTTGCCAACTCCACTCCATACATATATATGGGGAGGTACAAGCTCCAACTCGGTTTTACAGTGAAAACGGCAGGCACTTCAAACAGGCACTAGGAAACAGACTGAGAATCCAGAGTAAGGGTTTCTCCTGCAACCCGTTCCCTTTGTGCTGGATGAACGAACGTCTCTCCACATGCTCAGTTCTGAGAATAAAGTGTGTGTGAAAGCCTTCCTTCACCTAGCTTGTAGGGAACACAAAGTTTATTTCAGTTGCCAACACCACTCCATACATATATATGGGGTGGTACAAGCTCCAACTCGGTTTACAGTGAAAACGGCAGGCACTTCAAACCGGCACTAGGAAACAGACTGAGAAACCAGAGTAAGGGTTTCTCCTGCAACCCGTTCCCTTTGTGCTGGATGAACGAACGTCTCTCCACATGCTCAGTTCTGAGAGATAAGTGTGTGTGAAATCCGTACTTCACCTAGCTTGAAGGGAACACAAAGTTTCTTTTCAGTTGCCAACTCCACTCCATACATATATATGGGGAGGTACAAGCTCCAACTCGGTTTTACAGTGAAATCGGCAGGCACTTCAAACCGGCACTAGGAAACAGACTGAGAAACCAGAGTAAGGGTTTCTCCTGCAACCCGTTCCCTTTGTGCTGGATGAACGAACGTCTCTCCACATGCTCAGTTCTGAGAGATAAGTGTGTGTGAAAGCCGTCCTTCAACTAGCTTGAAGGGAACACAAAGTTTCTTTTCACTTGCCAACTCCACTCCATACATATATATGGGGAGGTACAAGCCCCAACTCGGTTTTACAGTGAAAACGGCAGGCACTTCAAACCGGCCCTAGGAAACAGACTGAGAAAACAGAGTAAGGGTTTCTCCTGCAACCCCTTCCCTTTGTGCTGGATGAACGAACGTCTCTCCACATGCTCAGTTCTGAGAGATAAGTGTGTGTGAAAGCCGTCCTTCACCATGCTTGAAAGGAACACAAAGTTTCTTTTCAGTTGCCAACTCCACTCCATACATATATAAGTGGAAGTACAAGCTCCAACTCGGTTTTACACTGAAAACGGCAGGCACTTCAAACCGGCACTAGGAAACAGACTGAGAAACCAGAGTAAGGGTTTCTCCTGCAACCCGTTCCCTTTGTGCTGGATGAACGAACGTCTCTCCACATGCTCAGTTCTGAGAGATAAGTGTGTGTGAAAGCCGTCCTTCACCTAGCTTGAAGGGAACACAAAGTTTCTTTTCAGTTGCCAACTCCACTCCATACATATATATGGGGAGGTACAAGCTCCAACTCGGTTTTACAGTGAAAACGGCAGGCACTTCAAACCGGCACTAGGAAACAGACTGAGAAACCAGAGTAAGGGTTTCTCCTGCAACCCGTTTCCTTTGTGCTGGATGAACGAACGTCTCTCCACATGCTCAGTTCTGAGAGATAAGTGTGTGTGAAAGCCGTCCTTCACCTAGCTTGAAGGGAACACAAAGTTTCTTTTCAGTTGCCAACTCCACTCCATACATATATATGGGGAGGTACAAGCTCCAACTCGGTTTTACAGTGAAAACGGCAGGCACTTCAAACCGGCACTAGGAAACAGACTGAGAAACCAGAGTAAGGGTTTCTCCTGCAACCCGTTCCCTTTGTGCTGGATGAACGAACGTCTCTCCACATGCTCAGTTCTGAGAGATAAGTGTGTGTGAAAGCCGTCCTTCACCTAGCTTGAAGGGAACACAAAGTTTCTTTTCAGTTGCCAACTCCACTCCATACATATATATGGGGAGGTACAAGCTCCAACTCGGTTTTACAGTGAAAACGGCAGGCACTTCAAACAGGCACTAGGAATCAGACTGAGAATCCAGAGTAAGGGTTTCTCCTGCAACCCGTTCCCTTTGTGCTGGATGAACGAACGTCTCTCCACATGCTCAGTTCTGAGAATAAAGTGTGTGTGAAAGCCTTCCTTCACCTAGCTTGAAATGAACACAAAGTTTCTTTTCAGTTGCCAACACCACTCCATACATATATATGGGGAGGTACAAGCTCCAACTCGGTTTTACAGTGAAAACGGCAGGCACTTCAAACCGGCACTAGGAAACAGACTGAGAAACCAGAGTAAGGGTTTCTCCTGCAACCCGTTCCCTTTGTGCTGGATGAACGAACGTCTCTCCACATGCTCAGTTCTGAGAGATAAGTGTGTGTGAAAGCCGTCCTTCACCTAGCTTGAAGGGAGCACAAAGTTTCTTTTCAGTTGCCAAATCCACTCCATACATATATATGGGGTGGTACAAGCTCCAACTCGGTTTTACAGTGAAAACGGCAGGCACTTCAAACCGGCACTAGGAAACAGACTGAGAAACCAGAGTAAGGGTTTCTCCTGCAACCCGTTTCCTTTGTGCTGGATGAACGAACGTCTCTCCACATGCTCAGTTCTGAGAGATAAGTGTGTGTGAAAGCCGTCCTTCACCTAGCTTGAAGGGAACACAAAGTTTCTTTTCAGTTGCCAACTCCACACCATACATATATATGGGGAGGTACAAGCTCCAACTCGGTTTTACAGTGAAAACGGCAGGCACTTCAAACCGGCACTAGGAAACAGACTGAGAAACCAGAGTAAGGGTTTCTCCTGCAACCCGTTCCCTTTGTGCTGGATGAACGAACGTCTCTCCACATGCTCAGTTCTGAGAGATAAGTGTGTGTGAAAGCCGTCCTTCACCTAGCTTGAAGGGAACACAAAGTTTCTTTTCAGTTGCCAACTCCACTCCATACATATATATGGGGAGGTACAAGCTCCAACTCGGTTTTACAGTGAAAACGGCAGGCACTTCAAACAGGCACTAGGAAACAGACTGAGAATCCAGAGTAAGGGTTTCTCCTGCAACCCGTTCCCTTTGTGCTGGATGAACGAACGTCTCTCCACATGCTCAGTTCTGAGAATAAAGTGTGTGTGAAAGCCTTCCTTCACCTAGCTTGAAGGGAACACAAAGTTTCTTTTCAGTTGCCAACACCACTCCATACATATATATGGGGAGGTACAAGCTCCAACTCGGTTTTACAGTGAAAACGGCAGGCACTTCAAACCGGCACTAGGAAACAGACTGAGAAACCAGAGTAAGGGTTTCTCCTGCAACCCGTTCCCTTTGTGCTGAATGAACGAACGTCTCTCCACATGCTCAGTTCTGAGAGATAAGTGTGTGTGAAAGCCGTCCTTCACCTAGCTTGAAGGGAACACAAAGCTTCTTTTCAGTTGCCAACTCCACTCCATACATATATATGGGGAGGTACAAGCTCCAACTCGGTTTTACAGTGAAAACGGCAGGCACTTCAAACCGGCAATAGGAAACAGACTGACAAACCAGAGTAAGGGTTTCTCCTGCAACCCGTTCCCTTTGTGCTGGATGAACGAACGTCTCTCCACATGCTCAGTTCTGAGAGATAAGTGTGTGTGAAAGCCGTCCTTCACCTAGCTTGAAGGGAACACAAAGTTTCTTTTCAGTTGCCAACTCCACTCCATACATATATATGGGGAGGTACAAGCTCCAACTCGGTTTTACAGTGAAAACGGCAGGCACTTCAAACCGGCACTAGAAACAGACTGTGAAACCAGAGTAAGGGTTTTTCCTGCAACCCGTTCCCTTTGTGCTGGATGAACGAACGTCTCTCCACATGCTCAGTTCTGAGAGATAAGTGTGTGTGAAAGCCGTCCTTCACCTAGCTTGAAGGGAACACAAAGTTTCTTTTCAGTTGCCAACTCCAATCCATACATATATATGGGGAGGTACAAGCTCCAACTCGGTTTTACAGTGAAAACGGCAGGCACTTCAAACCGGCACTAGGAAACAGACTGAGAAACCAGAGTAAGGGTTTCTCCTGCAACCCGTTCCCTTTGTGCTGAATGAACGAACGTATCTCCACATGCTCAGTTCTGAGAGATAAGTGTGTGTGAAAGCCGTCCTTCACCTAGCTTGAAGGGAACACAAAGCTTCTTTTCAGTTGCCAACTCCACTCCATACATATATATGGGGAGGTACAAGCTCCAACTCGGTTTTACAGTGAAAACGGCAGGCACTTCAAACCGGCACTAGGAAACAGACTGAGAAACCAGAGTAAGGGTTTCTCCTGCAACCCGTTTCCTTTGTGCTGGATGAACGAACGTCTCTCCACATGCTCAGTTCTGTGAGATAAGTGTGTGTGAAAGCCGTCCTTCACCTAGCTTGAAGGGAACACAAAGTTTCTTTTCAGTTGCCAGCTCCACTCCATACATATATATGGGGAGGTACAAGCTCCAACTCGGTTTTACAGTGAAATCGGCAGGCACTTCAAACCGGCACTAGGAAACAGACTAACAAACCAGAGTAAGGGTTTCTCCTGCAACCCGTTCCCTTTGTGCTGGATGAACGAACGTCTCTCCACATGCTCAGTTCTGAGAGATAAGTGTGTGTGAAAGCCGTCCTTCACCTAGCTTGAAGGGAACACAAAGTTACTTTTCAGTTGCCAACTCCACTCCATACATACATATGGGGAGGTACAAGCTCCAACTCGGTTTTACAGTGAAAACGGCAGGCACTTCAAACCGGCACTAGGAAACAGACTGACAAACCAGAGTAAGGGTTTCTCCTGCAACCCCTTCCCTTTGTGCTGGATGAACGAACGTCTCTCCACATGCTCAGTTCTGAGAGATAAGTGTGTGTGAAAGCCGTCCTTCACCTAGCTTGAAGGGAACACAAAGTTACTTTTCAGTTGCCAACTCCACTCCATACATATATATGGGGAGGTACAAGCTCCAACTCGGTTTTACAGTGAAAACGGCAGGCACTTCAAACCGGCACTAGGAAACAGACTGAGAAACCAGAGTAAGGGTTTCTCCTGCAACCCGTTCCCTTTGTGCTGGATGAACGAACGTCTCTCCACATGCTCAGTTCTGAGAGATATGTGTGTGTGAAATCCGTACTACACCTAGCTTGAAGGGAACACAAAGTTTCTTTTCAGTTGCCAGCTCCACTCCATACATATATATGGGGAGGTACAAGCTCCAACTCGGTTTTACAGTGAAATCGGCAGGCACTTCAAACCGGCACTAGGAAACAGACTGAGAAACCAGAGTAAGGGTTTCTCCTGCAACCCGTTCCCTTTGTGCTGGATGAACGAACGTCTCTCCACATGCTCAGTTCTGAGAGATAAGTGTGTGTGAAAGCCGTCCTTCACCTAGCTTGAAGGGAACACAAAGTTTCTTTTCAGTTGCCAACTCCACTCCATACATATATATGGGGAGGTACAAGCTCCAACTCGGTTTTACAGTGAAAACGGCAGGCACTTCAAACCGGCACTAGAAACAGACTGTGAAACCAGAGTAAGGGTTTTTCCTGCAACCCGTTCCCTTTGTGCTGGATGAACGAACGTCTCTCCACATGCTCAGTTCTGAGAGATAAGTGTGTGTGAATGCCGTCCTTCACCTAGCTTGAAGGGAACACAAAGTTTCTTTTCAGTTGCCAACTCCACTCCATACATATATATGGGGAGGTACAAGCTCCAACTCGGTTTTACAGTGAAAACGGCAGGCACTTCAAACCGGCACTAGGAAACAGACTGAGAAACCAGAGTAAGGGTTTCTCCTGCAACCCGTTCCCTTTGTGCTGAATGAACGAACGTCTCTCCACATGCTCAGTTCTGAGAGATAAGTGTGTGTGAAAGCCGTCCTTCACCTAGCTTGAAGGGAACACAAAGCTTCTTTTCAGTTGCCAACTCCACTCCATACATATATATGGGGAGGTACAAGCTCCAACTCGGTTTTACAGTGAAAACAGCAGGCACTTCAAACCGGCACTAGGAAACAGACTGAGAAACCAGAGTAAGGGTTTCTCCTGCAACCCGTTTCCTTTGTGCTGGATGAACGAACGTCTCTCCACATGCTCAGTTCTGTGAGATAAGTGTGTGTGAAAGCCGTCCTTCACCTAGCTTGAAGGGAACACAAAGTTTCTTTTCAGTTGCCAGCTCCACTCCATACATATATATGGGGAGGTACAAGCTCCAACTCGGTTTTACAGTGAAATCGGCAGGCACTTCAAACCGGCACTAGGAAACAGACTGAGAAACCAGAGTAAGGGTTTCTCCTGCAACCCGTTCCCTTTGTGCTGGATGAACGAACGTCTCTCCACATGCTCAGTTCTGAGAGATAAGTGTGTGTGAAAGCCGTCCTTCACCTAGCTTGAAGGGAACACAAAGTTTCTTTTCAGTTGCCAACTCCACTCCATACATATATATGGGGAGGTACAAGCTCCAACTCGGTTTTACAGTGAAAACGGCAGGCACTTCAAACCGGCACTAGAAACAGACTGTGAAACCAGAGTAAGGGTTTTTCCTGCAACCCGTTCCCTTTGTGCTGGATGAACGAACGTCTCTCCACATGCTCAGTTCTGAGAGATAAGTGTGTGTGAAAGCCGTCCTTCACCTAGCTTGAAGGGAACACAAAGTTTCTTTTCAGTTGCCAACTCCAATCCATACATATATATGGGGAGGTACAAGCTCCAACTCGGTTTTACAGTGAAAACGGCAGGCACTTCAAACCGGCACTAGGAAACAGACTGAGAAACCAGAGTAAGGGTTTCTCCTGCAACCCGTTCCCTTTGTGCTGAATGAACGAACGTCTCTCCACATGCTCAGTTCTGAGAGATAAGTGTGTGTGAAAGCCGTCCTTCACCTAGCTTGAAGGGAACACAAAGCTTCTTTTCAGTTGCCAACTCCACTCCATACATATATATGGGGAGGTACAAGCTCCAACTCGGTTTTACAGTGAAAACGGCAGGCACTTCAAACCGGCAATAGGAAACAGACTGACAAACCAGAGTAAGGGTTTCTCCTGCAACCCGTTCCCTTTGTGCTGGATGAACGAACGTCCCTCCACATGCTCAGTTCTGAGAGATAAGTGTGTGTGAAAGCCGTCCTTCACCTAGCTTGAAGGGAACACAAAGTTACTTTTCAGTTGCCAACTCCACTCCATACATATATATGGGGAGGTACAAGCTCCAACTCGGTTTTACAGTGAAAACGGCAGGCACTTCAAACCGGCACTAGGAAACAGACTGAGAAACCAGAGTAAGGGTTTCTCCTGCAACCCGTTTCCTTTGTGCTGGATGAACGAACGTCTCTCCACATGCTCAGTTCTGTGAGATAATTGTGTGTGAAAGCCGTCCTTCACCTAGCTTGAAGGGAACACAAAGTTTCTTTTCAGTTGCCAACTCCACTCCATACATATATATGGGGAGGTACAAGCTCCAACTCGGTTTTACAGTGAAAACGGCAGGCACATCAAACAGGCACTAGGAAACAGACTGAGAATCCAGAGTAAGGGTTTCTCCTGCAACCCGTTCCCTTTGTGCTGGATGAACGAACGTCTCTCCACATGCTCAGTTCTGAGAATAAAGTGTGTGTGAAAGCCTTCCTTCACCTAGCTTGAAGGGAACACAAAGTTTCTTTTCAGTTGCCAACACCACTCCATACATATATATGGGGTGGTACAAGCTCCAACTCGGTTTACAGTGAAAACGGCAGGCACTTCAAACCGGCACTAGGAAACAGACTGAGAAACCAGAGTAAGGGTTTCTCCTGCAACCCGTTCCCTTTGTGCTGGATGAACGAACGTCTCTCCACATGCTCAGTTCTGAGAGATAAGTGTGTGTGAAATCCGTACTTCACCTAGCTGAAGGGAACACAAAGTTTCTTTTCAGTTGCCAACTCCACTCCATACATATATATGGGGAGGTACAAGCTCCAACTCGGTTTTACAGTGAAATCGGCAGGCACTTCAAACCGGCACTAGGAAACAGACTGAGAAACCAGAGTAAGGGTTTCTCCTGCAACCCGTTCCCTTTGTGCTGGATGAACGAACGTCTCTCCACATGCTCAGTTCTGAGAGATAAGTGTGTGTGAAAGCCGTCCTTCAACTAGCTTGAAGGGAACACAAAGTTTCTTTTCACTTGCCAACTCCACTCCATACATATATATAGGGAGGTACAAGCTCCAACTCGGTTTTACAGTGAAAACGGCAGGCACTTCAAACCGGCCCTAGGAAACAGACTGAGAAAACAGAGTAAGGGTTTCTCCTGCAACCCCTTCCCTTTGTGCTGGATGAACGAACGTCTCTCCACATGCTCAGTTCTGAGAGATAAGTGTGTGTGAAAGCCGTCCTTCACCATGCTTGAAAGGAACACAAAGTTTCTTTTCAGTTGCCAACTCCACTCCATACATATATAAGTGGAAGTACAAGCTCCAACTCGGTTTTACACTGAAAACGGCAGGCACTTCAAACCGGCACTAGGAAACAGACTGAGAAACCAGAGTAAGGGTTTCTCCTGCAACCCGTTCCCTTTGTGCTGGATGAACGAACGTCTCTCCACATGCTCAGTTCTGAGAGATAAGTGTGTGTGAAAGCCGTCCTTCACCTAGCTTGAAGGGAACACAAAGTTTCTTTTCAGTTGCCAACTCCACTCCATACATATATATGGGGAGGTACAAGCTCCAACTCGGTTTTACAGTGAAAACGGCAGGCACTTCAAACCGGCACTAGGAAACCGACTGAGAAACCAGAGTAAGGGTTTCTCCTGCTACCCGTTCCCTTTGTGCTGGATGAACGAACGTCTCTCCACATGCTCAGTTCTGAGAGATAAGTGTGTGTGAAAGCCGTCCTTCACCTAGCTTGAAGGGAGCACAAAGTTTCTTTTCAGTTGCCAAATCCACTCCATACATATATATGGGGTGGTACAAGCTCCAACTCGGTTTTACAGTGAAAACGGCAGGCACTTCAAACCGGCACTAGGAAACAGACTAAGAAACCAGAGTAAGGGTTTCTCCTGCAACCCGTTTCCTTTGTGCTGGATGAACGAACGTCTCTCCACATGCTCAGTTCTGAGAGATAAGTGTGTGTGAAAGCCGTCCTTCACCTAGCTTGAAGGGAACACAAAGTTTCTTTTCAGTTGCCAACTCCACTCCATACATATATATGGGGAGGTACAAGCTCCAACTCGGTTTTACAGTGAAAAAAGGCAGGCACTTCAAACCGGCACTAGGAAACAGACTGAGAAACCAGAGTAAGGGTTTCTCCTGCAACCCGTTCCCTTTGTGCTGGATGAACGAACGTCTCTCCACATGCTCAGTTCTGAGAGATAAGTGTGTGTGAAAGCCGTCCTTCACCTAGCTTGAAGGGAACACAAAGTTTCTTTTCAGTTGCCAACTCCACTCCATACATATATATGGGGAGGTACAAGCTCCAACTCGGTTTTACAGTGAAAACGGCAGGCACTTCAAACAGGCACTAGGAAACAGACTGAGAATCCAGAGTAAGGGTTTCTCCTGCAACCCGTTCCCTTTGTGCTGGATGAACGAACGTCTCTCCACATGCTCAGTTCTGAGAATAAAGTGTGTGTGAAAGCCTTCCTTCACCTAGCTTGAAATGAACACAAAGTTTCTTTTCAGTTGCCAACACCACTCCATACATATATATGGGGAGGTACAAGCTCCAACTCGGTTTTACAGTGAAAACGGCAGGCACTTCAAACCGGCACTAGGAAACAGACTGAGAAACCAGAGTAAGGGTTTCTCCTGCAACCCGTTCCCTTTGTGCGGGATGAACGAACGTCTCTCCACATGCTCAGTTCTGAGAGATAAGTGTGTGTGAAAGCCGTCCTTCACCTAGCTTGAAGGGAGCACAAAGTTTCTTTTCAGTTGCCAAATCCACTCCATACATATATATGGGGTGGTACAAGCTCCAACTCGGTTTTACAGTGAAAACGGCAGGCACTTCAAACCGGCACTAGGAAACAGACTGAGAAACCAGAGTAAGGGTTTCTCCTGCAACCCGTTTCCTTTGTCCTGGATGAACGAACGTCTCTCCACATGCTCAGTTCTGAGAGATAAGTGTGTGTGAAAGCCGTCCTTCACCTAGCTTGAAGGGAACACAAATTTTCTTTTCAGTTGCCAACTCCACACCATACATATATATGGGGAGGTACAAGCTCCAACTCGGTTTTACAGTGAAAACGGCAGGCACTTCAAACCGGCACTAGGAAACAGACTGAGAAACCAGAGTAAGGGTTTCTCCTGCAACCCGTTCCCTTTGTGCTGGATGAACGAACGTCTCTCCACATGCTCAGTTCTGAGAGATAAGTGTGTGTGAAAGCCGTACTTCACCTAGCTTGAAGGGAACACAAAGTTTCTTTTCAGTTGCCAACTCCACTCCATACATATATATGGGGAGGTACAAGCTCCAACTCGGTTTTACAGTGAAAACGGCAGGCACTTCAAACAGGCACTAGGAAACAGACTGAGAATCCAGAGTAAGGGTTTCTCCTGCAACCCGTTCCCTTTGTGCTGGATGAACGAACGTCTCTCCACATGCTCAGTTCTGAGAATAAAGTGTGTGTGAAAGCCTTCCTTCACCTAGCTTGAAGGGAACACAAAGTTTCTTTTCAGTTGCCAACACCACTCCATACATATATATGGGGATGTACAAGCTCCAACTCGGTTTTACAGTGAAAACGGCAGGCACTTCAAACCGGCACTAGGAAACAGACTGAGAAACCAGAGTAAGGGTTTCTCCTGCAAACCGTTCCCTTTGTGCTGAATGAACGAACGTCTCTCCACATGCTCAGTTCTGAGAGATAAGTGTGTGTGAAAGCCGTCCTTCACCTAGCTTGAAGGGAACACAAAGCTTCTTTTCAGTTGCCAACTCCACTCCATACATATATATGGGGAGGTACAAGCTCCAACTCGGTTTTACAGTGAAAACGGCAGGCACTTCAAACCGGCACTAGGAAACAGACTGAGAAACCAGAGTAAGGGTTTCTCCTGCAACCCGTTTCCTTTGTGCTGGATGAACGAACGTCTCTCCACATGCTCAGTTCTGTGAGATAAGTGTGTGTGAAAGCCGTCCTTCACCTAGCTTGAAGGGAACACAAAGTTTCTTTTCAGTTGCCAGCTCCACTCCATACATATATATGGGGAGGTACAAGCTCCAACTCGGTTTTACAGTGAAAACGGCAGGCACTTCAAACGGGCACTAGGAAACAGACTGACAAACCAGAGTAAGGGTTTCTCCTGCAACCCGTTCCCTTTGTGCTGAATGAACGAACGACTCTCCACATGCTCAGTTCTGAGAGATAAGTGTGTGTGAAAGCCGTCCTTCACCTAGCTTGAAGGGAACACAAAGCTTCTTTTCAGTTGCCAACTCCACTCCATACATATATATGGGGAGGTACAAGCTCCAACTCGGTTTTACAGTGAAAACGGCAGGCACTTCAAACCGGCAATAGGAAACAGACTGACAAACCAGAGTAAGGGTTTCTCCTGCAACCCGTTCCCTTTGTGCTGGATGAACGAACGTCTCTCCACATGCTCAGTTCTGAGAGATAAGTGTGTGTGAAAGCCGTCCTTCACCTAGCTTGAAGGGAACACAAAGTTTCTTTTCAGTTGCCAGCTCCACTCCATACATATATATGGGGAGGTACAAGCTCCAACTCGGTTTTACAGTGAAATCGGCAGGCACTTCAAACCGGCACTAGGAAACAGACTGAGAAACCAGAGTAAGGGTTTCTCCTGCAACCCATTCCCTTTGTGCTGGATGAACGAACGTCTCTCCACATGCTCAGTTCTGAGAGATAAGTGTGTGTGAAAGCCGTCCTTCACCTAGCTTGAAGGGAACACAAAGTTTCTTTTCAGTTGCCAACTCCACTCCATACATATATATGGGGAGGTACAAGCTCCAACTCGGTTTTACAGTGAAAACGGCAGGCACTTCAAACCGGCACTAGAAACAGACTGTGAAACCAGAGTAAGGGTTTTTCCTGCAACCCGTTCCCTTTGTGCTGGATGAACGAACGTCTCTCCACATGCTCAGTTATGAGAGATAAGTGTGTGTGAAAGCCGTCCTTCACCTAGCTTGAAGGGAACACAAAGTTTCTTTTCAGTTGCCAACTCCAATCCATACATATATATGGGGAGGTACAAGCTCCAACTCGGTTTTACAGTGAAAACGGCAGGCACTTCAAACCGGCACTAGGAAACAGACTGAGAAACCAGAGTAAGGGTTTCTCCTGCAACCCGTTCCCTTTGTGCTGAATGAACGAACGTATCTCCACATGCTCAGTTCTGAGAGATAAGTGTGTGTGAAAGCCGTCCTTCACCTAGCTTGAAGGGAACACAAAGCTTCTTTTCAGTTGCCAACTCCACTCCATACATATATATGGGGAGGTACAAGCTCCAACTCGGTTTTACAGTGAAAACGGCAGGCACTTCAAACCGGCACTAGGAAACAGACTGAGAAACCAGAGTAAGGGTTTCTCCTGCAACCCGTTTCGTTTGTGCTGGATGAACGAACGACTCTCCACATGCTCAGTTCTGAGAGATAAGTGTGTGTGAAAGCCGTCCTTCACCTAGGTTGAAGGGAACACAAAGTTACTTTTCAGTTGCCAACTCCACTCCATACATATATATGGGGAGGTACAAGCTCCAACTCGGTTTTACAGTGAAAACGGCAGGCACTTCAAACCGGCACTAGGAAACAGACTGAGAAACCAGAGTAAGGGTTTCTCCTGCAACCCGTTCCCTTTGTGCTGAATGAACGAACGTATCTCCACATGCTCAGTTCTGAGAGATAAGTGTGTGTGAAAGCCGTCCTTCACCTAGCTTGAAGGGAACACAAAGCTTCTTTTCAGTTGCCAACTCCACTCCATACATATATATGGGGAGGTACAAGCTCCAACTCGGTTTTACAGTGAAAACGGCAGGCACTTCAAACCGGCACTAGGAAACAGACTGAGATACCAGAGTAAGGGTTTCTCCTGCAACCCGTTTCGTTTGTGCTGGATGAACGAACGTCTCTCCACATGCTCAGTTCTGTGAGATAAGTGTGTGTGAAAGCCGTCCTTCACCTAGCTTGAAGGGAACACAAAGTTTCTTTTCAGTTCCCAGCTCCACTCCATACATATATATGGGGAGGTACAAGCTCCAACTCGGTTTTACAGTGAAATCGGCAGGCACTTCAAACCGGCACTAGGAAACAGACTAACAAACCAGAGTAAGGGTTTCTCCTGCAACCCGTTCCCTTTGTGCTGGATGAACGAACGTCTCTCCACATGCTCAGTTCTGAGAGATAAGTGTGTGTGAAAGCCGTTCTTCACCTAGCTTGAAGGGAACACAAAGTTACTTTTCAGTTGCCAACTCCACTCCATACATACATATGGGGAGGTACAAGCTCCAACTCGGTTTTACAGTGAAAACGGCAGGCACTTCAAACCGGCACTAGAAAACAGACTGAGAAACCAGAGTAAGGGTTTCTCCTGCAAACCCTTCACTTTGTGCTGGATGAACGAATGTCTCTCCACATGCTCAGTTCTGAGAGATAAGTTTGTGTGAAGGCCGTCCTTCAACTAGCTTGAAGGGAACACAAAGTTTCTTTTCAGTTGACAGCTCCACTCCATACATATATATGGGGAGGTACAAGCTCCAACTCGGTTTTACAGTGAAAACGGCAGGCACTTCAAACCGGCACTAGGAAACAGACTGAGAAACCAGAGTAAGGGTTTCTCCTGCAACCCGTTCCCTTTGTGCTGAATGAACGAACGTCTCTCCACATGCTCAGTTCTGAGAGATAAGTGTGTGTGAAAGCCGTCCTTCACCTAGCTTGAAGGGAACACAAAGCTTCTTTTCAGTTGCCAACTCCACTCCATACATATATATGGGGAGGTACAAGCTCCAACTCGGTTTTACAGTGAAAACGGCAGGCACTTCAAACCGGCACTAGGAAACAGACTGAGAAACCAGAGTAAGGGTTTCTCCTGCAACCCGTTTCCTTTGTGCTGGATGAACGAACGTCTCTCCACATGCTCAGTTCTGTGAGATAAGTGTGTGTGAAAGCCGTCCTTCACCTAGCTTGAAGGGAACACAAAGTTTCTTTTCAGTTGCCAGCTCCAATCCATACATATATATGGGGAGGTACAAGCTCCAACTCGGTTTTACAGTGAAATCGGCAGGCACTTCAAACCGGCACTAGGAAACAGACTAACAAACCAGAGTAAGGGTTCTCCTGCAACCCGTTCCCTTTGTGCTGGATGAACGAACGTCTCTCCACATGCTCAGTTCTGAGAGATAAGTGTGTGTGAAAGCCGTCCTTCACCTAGCTTGAAGGGAACACAAAGTTACTTTTCAGTTGCCAACTCCACTCCATACATACATATGGGGAGGTACAAGCTCCAACTCGGTTTTACAGTGAAAACGGCAGGCACTTCAAACCGGCACTAGGAAACAGACTGACAAACCAGAGTAAGGGTTTCTCCTGCAACCCGTTCCCTTTGTGCTGGATGAACGAACGTCTCTCCACATGCTCAGTTCTGAGAGATAAGTGTGTGTGAAAGCCGTCCTTCACCTAGCTTGAAGGGAACACAAAGTTACTTTTCAGTTGCCAACTCCACTCCATACATATATATGGGGAGGTACAAGCTCCAACTCGGTTTTACAGTGAAAACGGCAGGCACTTCAAACCGGCACTAGGAAACAGACTGAGAAACCAGAGTAAGGGTTTCTCCTGCAACCCGTTCCCTTTGTGCTGGATGAACGAACGTCTCTCCACATGCTCAGTTCTGAGAGATATGTGTGTGTGAACTCCGTACTACACCTAGCTTGAAGGGAACACAAAGTTTCTTTTCAGTTGCCAGCTCCACTCCATACATATATATGGGGAGGTACAAGCTCCAACTCGGTTTTACAGTGAAATCGGCAGGCACTTCAAACCGGCACTAGGAAACAGACTGAGAAACCAGAGTAAGGGTTTCTCCTGCAACCCGTTCCCTTTGTGCTGGATGAACGAACGTCTCTCCACATGCTCAGTTCTGAGAGATAAGTGTGTGTGAAAGCCGTCCTTCACCTAGCTTGAAGGGAACACAAAGTTTCTTTTCAGTTGCCAACTCCACTCCATACATATATATGGGGAGGTACAAGCTCCAACTCGGTTTTACAGTGAAAACGGCAGGCACTTCAAACCGGCACTAGAAACAGACTGTGAAACCAGAGTAAGGGTTTTTCCTGCAACCCGTTCCCTTTGTGCTGGATGAACGAACGTCTCTCCACATGCTCAGTTCTGAGAGATAAGTGTGTGTGAAAGCCGTCCTTCACCTAGCTTGAAGGGAACACAAAGTTTCTTTTCAGTTGCCAACTCCACTCCATACATATATATGGGGAGGTACAAGCTCCAACTCGGTTTTACATTGAAAACGGCAGGCACTTCAAACCGGCACTAGGAAACAGACTGAGAAACCAGAGTAAGGGTTTCTCCTGCAACCCGTTCCCTTTGTGCTGAATGAACGAACGTCTCTCCACATGCTCAGTTCTGAGAGATAAGTGTGTGTGAAAGCCGTCCTTCACCTAGCTTGAAGGGAACACAAAGCTTCTTTTCAGTTGCCAACTCCACTCCATACATATATATGGGGAGGTACAAGCTCCAACTCGGTTTTACAGTGAAAACGGCAGGCACTTCAAACCGGCACTAGGAAACAGACTGAGAAACCAGAGTAAGGGTTTCTCCTGCAACCCGTTCCCTTTGTGCTGGATGAACGAACGTCTCTCCACATGCTCAGTTCTGTGAGATAAGTGTGTGTGAAAGCCGTCCTTCACCTAGCTTGAAGGGAACACAAAGTTTCTTTTCAGTTGCCAGCTCCACTCCATACATATATATGGGGAGGTACAAGCTCCAACTCGGTTTTACAGTGAAATCGGCAGGCACTTCAAACCGGCACTAGGAAACAGACTAACAAACCAGAGTAAGGGTTTCTCCTGCAACCCGTTCCCTTTGTGCTGGATGAACGAACGTCTCTCCACATGCTCAGTTCTGAGAGATAAGTGTGTGTTAAAGCCGTCCTTCACCTAGCTTGAAGGGAACACAAAGTTACTTTTCAGTTGCCAGCTCCACTCCATACATACATATGGGGAGGTACAAGCTCCAACTCGGTTTTACAGTGAAAACGGCAGGCACTTCAAACCGGCACTAGGAAACAGACTGACAAACCAGAGTAAGGGTTTCTCCTGCAACCCGTTCCCTTTGTGCTGGATGAACGAACGTCTCTCCACATGCTCAGTTCTGAGAGATAAGTGTGTGTGAAAGCCGTCCTTCACCTAGCTTGAAGGGAACACAAAGTTACTTTTCAGTTGCCAACTCCACTCCATACATATATATGGGGAGGTACAAGCTCCAACTCGGTTTTACAGTGAAAACGGCAGGCACTTCAAACCGGCACTAGGAAACAGACTGAGAAACCAGAGTAAGGGTTTCTCCTGCAACCCGTTCCCTTTGTGCTGGATGAACGAACGTCTCTCCACATGCTCAGTTCTGAGAGATATGTGTGTGTGAAATCCGTACTACACCTAGCTTGAAGGGAACACAAAGTTTCTTTTCAGTTGCCAGCTCCACTCCATACATATATATGGGGAGGTACAAGCTCCAACTCGGTTTTACAGTGAAATCGGCAGGCACTTCAAACCGGCACTAGGAAACAGACTGAGAAACCAGAGTAAGGGTTTCTCCTGCAACCCGTTCCCTTTGTGCTGGATGAACGAACGTCTCTCCACATGCTCAGTTCTGAGAGATAAGTGTGTGTGAAAGCCGTCCTTCACCTAGCTTGAAGGGAACACAAAGTTTCTTTTCAGTTGCCAACTCCACTCCATACATATATATGGGGAGGTACAAGCTCCAACTCGGTTTTACAGTGAAAACGGCAGGCACTTCAAACCGGCACTAGAAACAGACTGTGAAACCAGAGTAAGGGTTTTTCCTGCAACCCGTTCCCTTTGTGCTGGATGAACGAACGTCTCTCCACATGCTCAGTTCTGAGAGATAAGTGTGTGTGAAAGCCGTCCTTCACCTAGCTTGAAGGGAACACAAAGTTTCTTTTCAGTTGCCAACTCCACTCCATACATATATATGGGGAGGTACAAGCTCCAACTCGGTTTTACAGTGAAAACGGCAGGCACTTCAAACCGGCACTAGAAACAGACTGTGAAACCAGAGTAAGGGTTTTTCCTGCAACCCGTTCCCTTTGTGCTGGATGAACGAACGTCTCTCCACATGCTCAGTTCTGAGAGATAAGTGTGTGTGAAAGCCGTCCTTCACCTAGCTTGAAGGGAACACAAAGTTTCTTTTCAGTTGCCAACTCCACTCCATACATATATATGGGGAGGTACAAGCTCCAACTCGGTTTTACATTGAAAACGGCAGGCACTTCAAACCGGCACTAGGAAACAGACTGAGAAACCAGAGTAAGGGTTTCTCCTGCAACCCGTTCCCTTTGTGCTGGATGAACGAACGTCTCTCCACATGCTCAGTTCTGAGAGATAAGTGTGTGTTAAAGCCGTCCTTCACCTAGCTTGAAGGGAACACAAAGTTACTTTTCAGTTGCCAGCTCCACTCCATACATACATATGGGGAGGTACAAGCTCCAACTCGGTTTTACAGTGAAAACGGCAGGCACTTCAAACCGGCACTAGGAAACAGACTGACAAACCAGAGTAAGGGTTTCTCCTGCAACCCGTTCCCTTTGTGCTGGATGAACGAACGTCTCTCCACATGCTCAGTTCTGAGAGATAAGTGTGTGTGAAAGCCGTCCTTCACCTAGCTTGAAGGGAACACAAAGTTACTTTTCAGTTGCCAACTCCACTCCATACATATATATGGGGAGGTACAAGCTCCAACTCGGTTTTACAGTGAAAACGGCAGGCACTTCAAACCGGCACTAGGAAACAGACTGAGAAACCAGAGTAAGGGTTTCTCCTGCAACCCGTTCCCTTTGTGCTGGATGAACGAACGTCTCTCCACATGCTCAGTTCTGAGAGATATGTGTGTGTGAACTCCGTACTACACCTAGCTTGAAGGGAACACAAAGTTTCTTTTCAGTTGCCAGCTCCACTCCATACATATATATGGGGAGGTACAAGCTCCAACTCGGTTTTACAGTGAAATCGGCAGGCACTTCAAACCGGCACTAGGAAACAGACTGAGAAACCAGAGTAAGGGTTTCTCCTGCAACCCGTTCCCTTTGTGCTGGATGAACGAACGTCTCTCCACATGCTCAGTTCTGAGAGATAAGTGTGTGTGAAAGCCGTCCTTCACCTAGCTTGAAGGGAACACAAAGTTTCTTTTCAGTTGCCAACTCCACTCCATACATATATATGGGGAGGTACAAGCTCCAACTCGGTTTTACAGTGAAAACGGCAGGCACTTCAAACCGGCACTAGAAACAGACTGTGAAACCAGAGTAAGGGTTTTTCCTGCAACCCGTTCCCTTTGTGCTGGATGAACGAACGTCTCTCCACATGCTCAGTTCTGAGAGATAAGTGTGTGTGAAAGCCGTCCTTCACCTAGCTTGAAGGGAACACAAAGTTTCTTTTCAGTTGCCAACTCCACTCCATACATATATATGGGGAGGTACAAGCTCCAACTCGGTTTTACATTGAAAACGGCAGGCACTTCAAACCGGCACTAGGAAACAGACTGAGAAACCAGAGTAAGGGTTTCTCCTGCAACCCGTTCCCTTTGTGCTGAATGAACGAACGTCTCTCCACATGCTCAGTTCTGAGAGATAAGTGTGTGTGAAAGCCGTCCTTCACCTAGCTTGAAGGGAACACAAAGCTTCTTTTCAGTTGCCAACTCCACTCCATACATATATATGGGGAGGTACAAGCTCCAACTCGGTTTTACAGTGAAAACGGCAGGCACTTCAAACCGGCACTAGGAAACAGACTGAGAAACCAGAGTAAGGGTTTCTCCTGCAACCCGTTCCCTTTGTGCTGGATGAACGAACGTCTCTCCACATGCTCAGTTCTGTGAGATAAGTGTGTGTGAAAGCCGTCCTTCACCTAGCTTGAAGGGAACACAAAGTTTCTTTTCAGTTGCCAGCTCCACTCCATACATATATATGGGGAGGTACAAGCTCCAACTCGGTTTTACAGTGAAATCGGCAGGCACTTCAAACCGGCACTAGGAAACAGACTAACAAACCAGAGTAAGGGTTTCTCCTGCAACCCGTTCCCTTTGTGCTGGATGAACGAACGTCTCTCCACATGCTCAGTTCTGAGAGATAAGTGTGTGTTAAAGCCGTCCTTCACCTAGCTTGAAGGGAACACAAAGTTACTTTTCAGTTGCCAGCTCCACTCCATACATACATATGGGGAGGTACAAGCTCCAACTCGGTTTTACAGTGAAAACGGCAGGCACTTCAAACCGGCACTAGGAAACAGACTGACAAACCAGAGTAAGGGTTTCTCCTGCAACCCGTTCCCTTTGTGCTGGATGAACGAACGTCTCTCCACATGCTCAGTTCTGAGAGATAAGTGTGTGTGAAAGCCGTCCTTCACCTAGCTTGAAGGGAACACAAAGTTACTTTTCAGTTGCCAACTCCACTCCATACATATATATGGGGAGGTACAAGCTCCAACTCGGTTTTACAGTGAAAACGGCAGGCACTTCAAACCGGCACTAGGAAACAGACTGAGAAACCAGAGTAAGGGTTTCTCCTGCAACCCGTTCCCTTTGTGCTGGATGAACGAACGTCTCTCCACATGCTCAGTTCTGAGAGATATGTGTGTGTGAACTCCGTACTACACCTAGCTTGAAGGGAACACAAAGTTTCTTTTCAGTTGCCAGCTCCACTCCATACATATATATGGGGAGGTACAAGCTCCAACTCGGTTTTACAGTGAAATCGGCAGGCACTTCAAACCGGCACTAGGAAACAGACTGAGAAACCAGAGTAAGGGTTTCTCCTGCAACCCGTTCCCTTTGTGCTGGATGAACGAACGTCTCTCCACATGCTCAGTTCTGAGAGATAAGTGTGTGTGAAAGCCGTCCTTCACCTAGCTTGAAGGGAACACAAAGTTTCTTTTCAGTTGCCAACTCCACTCCATACATATATATGGGGAGGTACAAGCTCCAACTCGGTTTTACAGTGAAAACGGCAGGCACTTCAAACCGGCACTAGAAACAGACTGTGAAACCAGAGTAAGGGTTTTTCCTGCAACCCGTTCCCTTTGTGCTGGATGAACGAACGTCTCTCCACATGCTCAGTTCTGAGAGATAAGTGTGTGTGAAAGCCGTCCTTCACCTAGCTTGAAGGGAACACAAAGTTTCTTTTCAGTTGCCAACTCCACTCCATACATATATATGGGGAGGTACAAGCTCCAACTCGGTTTTACATTGAAAACGGCAGGCACTTCAAACCGGCACTAGGAAACAGACTGAGAAACCAGAGTAAGGGTTTCTCCTGCAACCCGTTCCCTTTGTGCTGAATGAACGAACGTCTCTCCACATGCTCAGTTCTGAGAGATAAGTGTGTGTGAAAGCCGTCCTTCACCTAGCTTGAAGGGAACACAAAGCTTCTTTTCAGTTGCCAACTCCACTCCATACATATATATGGGGAGGTACAAGCTCCAACTCGGTTTTACAGTGAAAACGGCAGGCACTTCAAACCGGCACTAGGAAACAGACTGAGAAACCAGAGTAAGGGTTTCTCCTGCAACCCGTTCCCTTTGTGCTGGATGAACGAACGTCTCTCCACATGCTCAGTTCTGTGAGATAAGTGTGTGTGAAAGCCGTCCTTCACCTAGCTTGAAGGGAACACAAAGTTTCTTTTCAGTTGCCAGCTCCACTCCATACATATATATGGGGAGGTACAAGCTCCAACTCGGTTTTACAGTGAAATCGGCAGGCACTTCAAACCGGCACTAGGAAACAGACTAACAAACCAGAGTAAGGGTTTCTCCTGCAACCCGTTCCCTTTGTGCTGGATGAACGAACGTCTCTCCACATGCTCAGTTCTGAGAGATAAGTGTGTGTTAAAGCCGTCCTTCACCTAGCTTGAAGGGAACACAAAGTTACTTTTCAGTTGCCAGCTCCACTCCATACATACATATGGGGAGGTACAAGCTCCAACTCGGTTTTACAGTGAAAACGGCAGGCACTTCAAACCGGCACTAGGAAACAGACTGACAAACCAGAGTAAGGGTTTCTCCTGCAACCCGTTCCCTTTGTGCTGGATGAACGAACGTCTCTCCACATGCTCAGTTCTGAGAGATAAGTGTGTGTGAAAGCCGTCCTTCACCTAGCTTGAAGGGAACACAAAGTTACTTTTCAGTTGCCAACTCCACTCCATACATATATATGGGGAGGTACAAGCTCCAACTCGGTTTTACAGTGAAAACGGCAGGCACTTCAAACCGGCACTAGGAAACAGACTGAGAAACCAGAGTAAGGGTTTCTCCTGCAACCCGTTCCCTTTGTGCTGGATGAACGAACGTCTCTCCACATGCTCAGTTCTGAGAGATATGTGTGTGTGAAATCCGTACTACACCTAGCTTGAAGGGAACACAAAGTTTCTTTTCAGTTGCCAGCTCCACTCCATACATATATATGGGGAGGTACAAGCTCCAACTCGGTTTTACAGTGAAATCGGCAGGCACTTCAAACCGGCACTAGGAAACAGACTGAGAAACCAGAGTAAGGGTTTCTCCTGCAACCCGTTCCCTTTGTGCTGGATGAACGAACGTCTCTCCACATGCTCAGTTCTGAGAGATAAGTGTGTGTGAAAGCCGTCCTTCACCTAGCTTGAAGGGAACACAAAGTTTCTTTTCAGTTGCCAACTCCACTCCATACATATATATGGGGAGGTACAAGCTCCAACTCGGTTTTACAGTGAAAACGGCAGGCACTTCAAACCGGCACTAGAAACAGACTGTGAAACCAGAGTAAGGGTTTTTCCTGCAACCCGTTCCCTTTGTGCTGGATGAACGAACGTCTCTCCACATGCTCAGTTCTGAGAGATAAGTGTGTGTGAATGCCGTCCTTCACCTAGCTTGAAGGGAACACAAAGTTTCTTTTCAGTTGCCAACTCCACTCCATACATATATATGGGGAGGTACAAGCTCCAACTCGGTTTTACAGTGAAAACGGCAGGCACTTCAAACCGGCACTAGGAAACAGACTGAGAAACCAGAGTAAGGGTTTCTCCTGCAACCCGTTCCCTTTGTGCTGAATGAACGAACGTCTCTCCACATGCTCAGTTCTGAGAGATAAGTGTGTGTGAAAGCCGTCCTTCACCTAGCTTGAAGGGAACACAAAGCTTCTTTTCAGTTGCCAACTCCACTCCATACATATATATGGGGAGGTACAAGCTCCAACTCGGTTTTACAGTGAAAACGGCAGGCACTTCAAACCGGCACTAGGAAACAGACTGAGAAACCAGAGTAAGGGTTTCTCCTGCAACCCGTTTCCTTTGTGCTGGATGAACGAACGTCTCTCCACATGCTCAGTTCTGTGAGATAAGTGTGTGTGAAAGCCGTCCTTCACCTAGCTTGAAGGGAACACAAAGTTTCTTTTCAGTTGCCAGCTCCACTCCATACATATATATGGGGAGGTACAAGCTCCAACTCGGTTTTACAGTGAAATCGGCAGGCACTTCAAACCGGCACTAGGAAACAGACTGAGAAACCAGAGTAAGGGTTTCTCCTGCAACCCGTTCCCTTTGTGCTGGATGAACGAACGTCTCTCCACATGCTCAGTTCTGAGAGATAAGTGTGTGTGAAAGCCGTCCTTCACCTAGCTTGAAGGGAACACAAAGTTTCTTTTCAGTTGCCAACTCCACTCCATACATATATATGGGGAGGTACAAGCTCCAACTCGGTTTTACAGTGAAAACGGCAGGCACTTCAAACCGGCACTAGAAACAGACTGTGAAACCAGAGTAAGGGTTTTTCCTGCAACCCGTTCCCTTTGTGCTGGATGAACGAACGTCTCTCCACATGCTCAGTTCTGAGAGATAAGTGTGTGTGAAAGCCGTCCTTCACCTAACTTGAAGGGAACACAAAGTTTCTTTTCAGTTGCCAACTCCACTCCATACATATATATGGGGAGGTACAAGCTCCAACTCGGTTTTACAGTGAAAACGGCAGGCACTTCAAACCGGCACTAGGAAACAGACTGAGAAACCAGAGTAAGGGTTTCTCCTGCAACCCGTTCCCTTTGTGCTGAATGAACGAACGTCTCTCCACATGCTCAGTTCTGAGAGATAAGTGTGTGTGAAAGCCGTCCTTCACCTAGCTTGAAGGGAACACAAAGCTTCTTTTCAGTTGCCAACTCCACTCCATACATATATATGGGGAGGTACAAGCTCCAACTCGGTTTTACAGTGAAAACGGCAGGCACTTCAAACCGGCAATAGGAAACAGACTGACAAACCAGAGTAAGGGTTTCTCCTGCAACCCGTTCCCTTTGTGCTGGATGAACGAACGTCTCTCCACATGCTCAGTTCTGAGAGATAAGTGTGTGTGAAAGCCGTCCTTCACCTAGCTTGAAGGGAACACAAAGTTACTTTTCAGTTGCCAACTCCACTCCATACATATATATGGGGAGGTACAAGCTCCAAATCGGTTTTACAGTGAAATCGGCAGGCACTTCAAACCGGCACTAGGAAACAGACTGAGAAACCAGAGTAAGGGTTTCTCCTGCAACCCGTTTCCTTTGTGCTGGATGAACGAACGTCTCTCCACATGCTCAGTTCTGTGAGATAAGTGTGTGTGAAAGCCGTCCTTCACCTAGCTTGAAGGGAACACAAAGTTTCTTTTCAGTTGCCAACTCCACTCCATACATATATATGGGGAGGTACAAGCTCCAACTCGGTTTTACAGTGAAAACGGCAGGCACTTCAAACCGGCACTAGGAAACAGACTGAGAATCCAGAGTAAGGGTTTCCCCTGCAACCCGTTCCCTTTGTGCTGGATGAACGAACGTCTCTCCACATGCTCAGTTCTGAGAATAAAGTGTGTGTGAAAGCCGTCCTTCACCTAGCTTGAAGGGAACACAAAGTTTCTTTTCAGTTGCCAACACCACTCCATACATATATATGGGGAGGTACAAGCTCCAACTCGGTTTTACAGTGAAAACGGCAGGCACTTCAAACCGGCACTAGGAAACAGACTGAGAAACCAGAGTAAGGGTTTCTCCTGCAACCCGTTCCCTTTGTGCTGGATGAACGAACGTCTCTCCACATGCTCAGTTCTGAGAGATATGTGTGTGTGAAAGCCGTACTTCACCTAGCTTGAAGGGAACACAAAGTTTCTTTTCAGTTGCCAACTCCACTCCATACATATATATGGGGAGGTACAATCTCCAACTCGGTTTTACAGTGAAATCGGCAGGCACTTCAAACCGGCACTAGGAAACAGACTGAGAAACCAGAGTAAGGGTTTCTCCTGCAACCCGTTCCCTTTGTGCTGGATGAACGAACGTCTCTCCACATGCTCAGTTCTGAGAGATAAGTGTGTGTGAAAGCCGTCCTTCAACTAGCTTGAAGGGAACACAAAGTTTCTTTTCAGTTGCCAACTCCACTCCATACATATATATGGGGAGGTACAAGCTACAACTCGGTTTTACAGTGAAAACGGCAGGCACTTCAAACCGGCCCTAGGAAACAGACTGAGAAAACAGAGTAAGGGTTTCTCCTGCAACCCCTTCCCTTTGTGCTGGATGAACGAATGTCTCTCCACATGCTCAGTTCTGAGAGATAAGTGTGTGTGAAAGCCGTCCTTCAACTAGCTTGAAGGGAACACAAAGTTTCTTTTCAGTTGCCAACTCCACTCCATACATATATATGGGGAGGTACAAGCTCCAACTCGGTTTTACAGTGAAAACGGCAGGCACTTCAAACCGGCACTAGGAAACCGACAGAGAAACCAGAGTAAGGGTTTCTCCTGCAACCCGTTCCCTTTGTGCTGGATGAACGAACGTCTCTCCACATGCTCATTTGTGAGAGATAAGTGTGTGTGAATGCCGTCCTTCACCTAGCTTGAAGGGAACACAAAGTTTCTTTTCAGTTGCCAACTCCACTCCATACATATATATGGGGAGGTACAAGCTCCAACTCGGTTTTACAGTGAAATCGGCAGGCACTTCAAACCGGCACTAGGAAACAGACTGAGAAACCAGAGTAAGGGTTTCTCCTGCAACCCGTTCCCTTTGTGCTGGATGAACGAACGTCTCTCCACATGCTCAGTTCTGAGAGATAAGTGTGTGTGAAAGCCGTCCTTCACCTAGCTTGAAGGGAACACAAAGTTTCTTTTCAGTTGCCAACTCCACTCCATACATATATATGGGGAGGTACAAGCTCCAACTCGGTTTTACAGTGAAAACGGCAGGCACTTCAAACCGGCCCTAGGAAACAGACTGAGAAACCAGAGTAAGGGTTTCTCCTGCAAACCCTTCCCTTTGTGCTGGATGAACGAATGTCTCTCCACATGCTCAGTTCTGAGAGATAAGTTTGTGTGAAGGCCGTCCTTCAACTAGCTTGAAGGGAACACAAAGTTTCTTTTCAGTTGCCAACTCCACTCCATACATATATATGGGGAGGTACAAGCTCCAACTCGGTTTTACAGTGAAAACGGCAGGCACTTCAAACCGGCACTAGGAAACAGACTGAGAAACCAGAGTAAGGGTTTCTCCTGCAACCCGTTCCCTTTGTGCTGGATGAACGAACGTCTCTCCACATGCTCAGTTCTGAGAGATAAGTGTGTGTGAAAGCCGTCCTTCACCTAGCTTGAAGGGAACACAAAGTTTCTTTTCAGTTGCCAACTCCACTCCTTACATATATATGGGGAGGTACAAGCTCCAACTCGGTTTTACAGTGAAAACGGCAGGCACTTCAAACCGGCACTAGGAAACCGACTGAGAAACCAGAGTAAGGGTTTCTCCTGCAACCCGTTCCCTTTGTGCTGGATGAACGAACGTCTCTCCACATGCTCAGTTCTGAGAGATAAGTGTGTGTGAAAGCCGTCCTTCACCTAGCTTGAAGGGAACACAAAGTTTCTTTTCAGTTGCCAACTCCACTCCATACATATATATGGGGAGGTACAAGCTCCAACTCGGTTTAACAGTGAAAACGGCAGGCACTTCAAACCGGCACTAGGAAACAGACTGAGAAACCAGAGTAAGGGTTTCTCCTGCAACCCGTTCCCTTTGTGCTGGATGAACGAACGTCTTTCCACATGCTCAGTTCTGAGAGATAAGTTTGTGTGAAAGCCGTTCTTCACCTAGCTTGAAGGGAACACAAAGTTTCTTTTCAGTTGCCAAATCCACTCCATATATATATATGGGGAGGTACAAGCTCCAACTCGGTTTTACAGTGAAAACGGCAGGCACTTCAAACCGGCACTAGGAAACAGACTGAGAAACCAGAGTAAGGGTTTCTCCTGCAACCCGTTCCCTTTGTGCTGGATGAACGAACGTCTCTCCACATGCTCAGTTCTGAGAGATAAGTGTGTGTGAAAGCCGTCCTTCACCTAGCTTGAAGGGAACACAAAGTTTCTTTTCAGTTGCCAACTCCACTCCATACATATATATGGGGAGGTACAAGCTCCAACTCGGTTTTACAGTGAAAACGGCAGGCACTTCAAACCGGCACTAGGAAACAGACTGAGAAACCAGAGAAAGGGTTTTACTGCAAACCCTTTCCTTTGTGCTGGATAAACAAACGTCTCTCCACATGCTCATTTGTGAGAGATAAGTGTGTGTGAAAGCCGTCCTTCACCTAGATTGAAGGGAACACAAAGTTTCTTTTCAGTTGCCAACTCCACTCCATACATATATAAGGGTAGGTACAAGCTCCAACTCGGTTTTACAGTGAAAACGGCAGGCACTTCAAACCGGCACTAGGAAACAGACTGAGAAACCAGAGAAAGGGTTTTCCTGCAATCCGTTCCCTTTGTGCTGGATGAACGAACGTCTCTCCACATGCTCAGTTCTGAGAGATAAGTGTGTGTGAAAGCCGTCCTTCACCTAGCTTGAAGGGAACACAAAGTTTCTTTTCAGTTGCCAACTCCACTCCATACATATATATGGGAGGTACAAGTTCCAACTCGGTTTTACAGTGAAAACGGCAGGCACATGAAACCGGCACTAGGAAACAGACTGAGAAACCAGAGTAAGGGTTTCTCCTGCAACCCGTTCCCTTTGTGCTGGATGAACGAACGTCTCTCCACATGCTCAGTTCTGAGAGATAAGTGTGTGTGAAAGCCGTCCTTCACATAGCTTGAAGGGAACACAAAGTTTCTTTTCAGTTGCCAACTCCACTCCATACATATATATGGGGAGGTACAAGCTCCAACTCGGTTTTACAGTGAAAACGCCAGGCAATTCAAACCGGCACTAGGAAACAGACTGAGAAACCAGAGTAAGGGTTTCTCCTGCAACCCGTTCCCTTTGTGCTGGATGAACGAACGTCTCTCCACATGCTCAGTTCTGAGAGATAAGTGTGTGTGAAAGCCGTCCTTCACCTAGCTTGAAGGGAACACAAAGTTTCTTTTCAGTTGCCAACTCCACTACATACATATATATGGGAGGTACAAGCTCCAACTCGGTTTTACAGTGAAAACGGCAGGCACATCAAACCGGCACTAGGAAACAGACTGAGAAACCAGAGTAAGGGTTTCTCCTGCAACCCGTTCCCTTTGTGCTGGATGAACGAACGTCTCTCCACATGCTCAGTTCTGAGAGATAAGTGTGTGTGAAAGCCGTCCTTCACATAGCTTGAAGGGAACACAAAGTTTCTTTTCAGTTGCCAACTCCACTCCATACATATATATGGGGAGGTACAAGCTCCAACTCGGTTTTACAGTGAAAACGCCAGGCAATTCAAACCGGCACTAGGAAACAGACTGAGAAACCAGAGTAAGGGTTTCTCCTGCAACCCGTTCCCTTTGTGCTGGATGAACGAACGTCTCTCCACATGCTCAGTTCTGAGAGATAAGTGTGTGTGAAAGCCGTCCTTCACCTAGCTTGAAGGGAACACAAAGTTTCTTTTCAGTTGCCAACTCCACTCCATACATATATAAGTGTAGGTTCAAGCTCCAACTCGGTTTTACAGTGAAAACGGCAGGCACTTCAAACCGGCACTAGGAAACAGACTGAGAAACCAGAGTAAGGGTTTCTCCTGCAACCCGTTCCCTTTGTGCTGGATGAACGAAAGTCTCTCCACATGCTCAGTTCTGAGAGATAAGTGTGTGTGAAAGCCGTCCTTCACCTAGCTTGAAGGGAACACAAAGTTTCTTTTCAGTTGCCAACTCCACTCCATACATATATATGGGGAGGTACAAGCTCCAACTCGGATTTACAGTGAAAACGGCAGGCACTTCAAACCGGCACTAGGAAACCGACTGAGAAACCAGAGTTAGGGTTTCTCCTGCAACCCGTTCCTTTGTGCTGGATGAACGAACGTCTCTCTACATGCTCAGTTCTGAGAGATAAGTGTGTGTGAAAGCCGTCCTTCACCTAGCTTGAAGGGAGCACAAAGTTTCTTTTCAGTTGCCAAATCCACTCCATACATATATATGGGGTGGTACAAGCTCCAACTCGGTTTTACAGTGAAAACGGCAGGCACTTCAAACCGGCACTAGGAAACAGACTGACAAACCAGAGTAAGGGTTTCTCCTGCAAACCTTTTCCTTTGTGCTGGATGAACGAACGTCTCTCCACATGCTCAGTTCTGAGAGATAAGTGTGTGTGAAAGCCGTCCTTCACCTAGCTTGAAGGGAACACAAAGTTTCTTTTCAGTTGCCAACTCCACTCCATACATATATATGGGGAGGTACAAGCTCCAACTCGGTTTTACAGTGAAAACGGCAGGCACTTCAAACCGGCACTAGGAAACAGACTGAGAAACCAGAGTAAGGGTTTCTCCTGCAACCCGTTCCCTTTGTGCTGGATGAACGAACGTCTCTCCACATGCTCAGTTCTGAGAGATAAGTGTGTGTGAAAGCCGTCCTTCACCTAGCTTGAAGGGAGCACAAAGTTTCTTTTCAGTTGCCAAATCCACTCCATACATATATATGGGGTGGTACAAGCTCCAACTCGGTTTTACAGTGAAAACGGCAGGCACTTCAAACCGGCACTAGGAAACAGACTGAGAAACCAGAGTAAGGGTTTCTCCTGCAACCCGTTCCCTTTGTGCTGGATGAACGAACGTCTCTCCACATGCTCAGTTCTGAGAGATAAGTGTGTGTGAAAGCCGTCCTTCACCTAGCTTGAAGGGAACACAAAGTTTCTTTTCAGTTGCCAACTCCACTCCATACATATATATGGGGAGGTACAAGCTCCAACTCGGTTTTACAGTAAAAACGGCAGGCACTTCAAACCGGCACTAGGAAACAGACTGAGAAACCAGAGTAAGGGTTTCTCCTGCAACCCGTTCCATTTGTGCTGGATGAACGAACGTCTCTCCACATGCTTAGTTCTGAGAGATAAGTGTGTGTGAAAGCCGTCCTTCACCTAGCTTGAAGGGAACACAAAGTTTCTTTTCAGTTGCCAACTCCACTCCATACATATATATGGGGAGGTACAAGCTCCAACTCGGTTTTACAGTGAAATCGGCAGGCACTTCAAACCGGCACTAGGAAACAGACTGAGAAACCAGAGTAAGGGTTTCTCCTGCAACCCGTTCCCTTTGTGCTGGATGAACGAACGTCTCTCCACATGCTCAGTTCTGAGAGATAAGTGTGTGTGAAAGCCGTACTTCACCTAGCTTGAAGGGAACACAAAGTTTCTTTTCAGTTGCCAACTCCACTCCATACATATATATGGGGAGGTACAAGCTCCAACTCGGTTTTACAGTGAAAACGGCAGGCACTTCAAAACGGCACTAGGAAACAGACTGAGAAACCAGAGTAAGGGTTTCTCCTGCAACCCGTTCCCTTTGTGCTGGATGAACGAACGTCTCTCCACATGCTCAGCTCTGAGAGATAAGTGTGTGTGAAAGCCGTCCTTCACCTAGATAGAAGGGAACACAAAGTTTCTTTTCAGTTGCCAACTCCACTCCATACATATATATGGGGAGGTACAAGCTCCAACTCGGTTTTACAGCGAAAACGCCAGGCACTTCAAATCGGCACTAGGAAACAGACTGAGAAACCAGAGTAAGGGTTTCTCCTGCAACCCGTTCCCTTTGTGCTGGATGAACGAACGTCTCTCCACATGCTCAGTTCTGAGAGATAAGTGTGTGTGAAAGCCGTCCTTCACATAGCTTGAAAGGAACACAAAGTTTCTTTTCAGTTGCCAACTCCACTCCATAAATATATAAGTGGAAGTACAAGCTCCAACTCGGTTTTACACTGAAAACGGCAGGCACTTCAAACCGGCACTAGGAAACAGACTGAGAAACCAGAGTAAGGGTTTCTCCTGCAACCCGTTCCCTTTGTGCTGGATGAACGAACGTCTCTCCACATGCTCAGTTCTGAGAGATAAGTGTGTGTGAAAGCCGTCCTTCACCTAGCTTGAAGGGAACACAAAGTTTCTTTTCAGTTGCGAACTCCACTCCATACATATATATGGGGCGGTACAAGCTCCAAATCGGTTTTACAGTGAAAACGGCAGGCACTTCAAACCGGCACTAGGAAACCGACTGAGAAACCAGAGTAAGGGTTTCTCCTGCAACCCGTTCCCTTTGTGCTGGATGAACGAACGTCTCTCCACATGCTCAGTTCTGAGAGATAAATGTGTGTGAAAGCCGTCCTTCACCTAGCTTGAAGGGAGCACAAAGTTTCTTTTCAGTTGCCAAATCCACTCCATACATATATATGGGGTGGTACAAGCTCCAACTCGGTTTTACAGTGAAAACGGCAGGCACTTCAAACCGGCACTAGGAAACAGACTGAGAAACCAGAGTAAGGGTTTCTCCTGCAACCCCTTTCCTTTGTGCTGGATGAACGAACGTCTCTCCACATGCTCAGTTCTGAGAGATAAGTGTGTGTGAAAGCCGTCCTTCACCTAGCTTGAAGGGAACACAAAGTTTCTTTTCAGTTGCCAACTCCACTCCATACATATATATGGGGAGGTACAAGCTCCAACTCGGTTTTACAGTGAAAACGGCAGGCACTTCAAACCGGCACTAGGAAACAGACTGAGAAACCAGAGTAAGGGTTTCTCCTGCAACCCGTTCCCTTTGTGCTGGATGAACGAACGTCTCTCCACATGCTCAGTTCTGAGAGATAAGTGTGTGTGAAAGCCGTCCTTCACCTAGCTTGAAGGGAACACAAAGTTTCTTTTCAGTTGCCAACTCCACTCCATACATATATATGGGGAGGTACAAGCACCAACTCGGTTTTACAGTGAAATCGGCAGGCACTTCAAACCGGCACTAGGAAACAGACTGAGAAACCAGAGTAAGGGTTTCTCCTGCAACCCGTTCCCTTTGTGCTGGATGAACGAACGTCTCTCCACATGCTCAGTTCTGAGAGATAAGTGTGTGTGAAAGCCGTCCTTCACCTAGCTTGAAGGGAACACAAAGTTTCTTTTCAGTTGCAAACTCCACTCCATACATATATATGGGGAGGTACAAGCTCCAACTCGGTTTTACAGTGAAAACGGCAGGCACTTCAAAACGGCACTAGGAAACAGACTGAGAAACCAGAGTAAGGGTTTCTCCTGCAACCCGTTCCCTTTGTGCTGGATGAACGAACGTCTCTCCACATGCTCAGTTCTGAGAGATACGTGTGTGTGAAAGCCGTCCTTCACCTAGCTTGAAGGGAACACAAAGTTTCTTTTCAGTTGCCAACTCCACTCCATACATATATATGGGGAGGTACAAGCACCAACTCGGTTTTACAGTGAAATCGGCAGGCACTTCAAACCGGCACTAGGAAACAGACTGAGAAACCAGAGTAAGGGTTTCTCCTGCAACCCGTTCCCTTTGTGCTGGATGAACGAACGTCTCTCCACATGCTCAGTTCTGAGAGATAAGTGTGTGTGAAAGCCGTCCTTCACCTAGCTTGAAGGGAACACAAAGTTTCTTTTCAGTTGCAAACTCCACTCCATACATATATATGGGGAGGTACAAGCTCCAACTCGGTTTTACAGTGAAAACGGCAGGCACTTCAAACCGGCACTAGGAAACCGACTGAGAAACCAGAGTAAGGGTTTCTCCTGCAACCCGTTCCCTTTGTGCTGGATGAACGAACGTCTCTCCACATGCTCAGTTCTGAGAGATAAGTGTGTGTGAAAGCCGTCCTTCACATAGCTTGAAAGGAACACAAAGTTTCTTTTCAGTTGCCAACTCCACTCCATAAATATATAAGTGGAAGTACAAGCTCCAACTCGGTTTTACACTGAAAACGGCAGGCACTTCAAACCGGCACTAGGAAACAGACTGAGAAACCAGAGTAAGGGTTTCTCCTGCAACCCGTTCCCTTTGTGCTGGATGAACGAACGTCTCTCCACATGCTCAGTTCTGAGAGATAAGTGTGTGTGAAAGCCGTCCTTCACCTAGCTTGAAGGGAACACAAAGTTTCTTTTCAGTTGCCAACTCCACTCCATACATATATATGGGGCGGTACAAGCTCCAAATCGGTTTTACAGTGAAAACGGCAGGCACTTCAAACCGGCACTAGGAAACCGACTGAGAAACCAGAGTAAGGGTTTCTCCTGCAACCCGTTCCCTTTGTGCTGGATGAACGAACGTCTCTCCACATGCTCAGTTCTGAGAGATAAATGTGTGTGAAAGCCGTCCTTCACCTAGCTTGAAGGGAGCACAAAGTTTCTTTTCAGTTGCCAAATCCACTCCATACATATATATGGGGTGGTACAAGCTCCAACTCGGTTTTACAGTGAAAACGGCAGGCACTTCAAACCGGCACTAGGAAACAGACTGAGAAACCAGAGTAAGGGTTTCTCCTGCAACCCGTTTCCTTTGTGCTGGATGAACGAACGTCTCTCCACATGCTCAGTTCTGAGAGATAAGTGTGTGTGAAAGCCGTCCTTCACCTAGCTTGAAGGGAACACAAAGTTTCTTTTCAGTTGCCAACTCCACTCCATACATATATATGGGGAGGTACAAGCTCCAACTCGGTTTTACAGTGAAAACGGCAGGCACTTCAAACCGGCACTAGGAAACAGACTGAGAAACCAGAGTAAGGGTTTCTCCTGCAACCCGTTCCCTTTGTGCTGGATGAACGAACGTCTCTCCACATGCTCAGTTCTGAGAGATAAGTGTGTGTGAAAGCCGTCCTTCACCTAGCTTGAAGGGAACACAAAGTTTCTTTTCAGTTGCCAACTCCACTCCATACATATATATGGGGAGGTACAAGCTCCAACTCGGTTTTACAGTGAAATCGGCAGGCACTTCAAACCGGCACTAGGAAACAGACTGAGAAACCAGAGTAAGGGTTTCTCCTGCAACCCGTTCCCTTTGTGCTGGATGAACGAACGTCTCTCCACATGCTCAGTTCTGAGAGATAAGTGTGTGTGAAAGCCGTCCTTCACCTAGCTTGAAGGGAACACAAAGTTTCTTTTCAGTTGCAAACTCCACTCCATACATATATATGGGGAGGTACAAGCTCCAACTCGGTTTTACAGTGAAAACGGCAGGCACTTCAAACCGGCACTAGGAAACAGACTGAGAAACCAGAGTAAGGGTTTCTCCTGCAACCCGTTCCCTTTGTGCTGGATGAACGAACGTCTCTCCACATGCTCAGTTCTGAGAGATAAGTGTGTGTGAAAGCCGTCCTTCACCTAGCTTGAAGGGAACACAAAGTTTCTTTTCAGTTGCCAACTCCACTCCATACATATATATGGGGAGGTACAAGCTACAACTCGGTTTTACAGTGAAATCGGCAGGCACTTCAAACCGGCACTAGGAAACAGACTGAGAAACCAGAGTAAGGGTTTCTCCTGCAACCCGTTCCCTTTGTGCTGGATGAACGAACGTCTCTCCACATGCTCAGTTCTGAGAGATAAGTGTGTGTGAAGCCGTTCTTCACCTAGCTTGAAGGGAACACAAAGTTTCTTTTCAGTTGCCAACTCCACTCCATATATATATATGGGGAGGTACAAGCTCCAACTCGGTTTTACAGTGAAAACGGCAGGCACTTCAAACCGGCACTAGGAAACAGACTGAGAAACCAGAGTAAGGGTTTCTCCTGCAACCCGTTCCCTTTGTGCTGGATGAACGAACGTCTCTCCACATGCTCAGTTCTGAGAGATAAGTGTGTGTGAAAGCCGTCCTTCACCTAGCTTGAAGGGAACACAAAGTTTCTTTTCAGTTGCCAACTCCACTCCATACATATATATGGGGAGGTACAAGCTCCAACTCGGTTTTACAGTGAAAACGGCAGGCACTTCAAACCGGCACTAGGAAACAGACTGAGAAACCAGAGTAAGGGTTTCTCCTGCAACCCGTTCCCTTTGTGCTGGATGAACGAACGTCTCTCCACATGCTCAGTTCTGAGAGATAAGTGTGTGTGAAAGCCGTCCTTCACCTAGCTTGAAGGGAACACAAAGTTTCTTTTCAGTTGCCAACACCACTCCATACATATATATGGGGAGGTACAAGCTCCAAATCGGTTTTACAGTGAAAACGGCAGGCACTTCAAACCGGCACTAGAAACAGACTGTGAAACCAGAGTAAGGGTTTTTCCTGCAACCCGTTCCCTTTGTGCTGGATGAACGAACGTCTCTCCACATGCTCAGTTCTGAGAGATAAGTGTGTGTGAAAGCCGTCCTTCAACTAGCTTGAAGGGAACACAAAGTTTCTTTTCAGTTGCCAACTCCACTCCATACATATATATGGGGAGGTACAAGCTCCAGCTCGGTTTTACAGTGAAAACGCCAGGCACTTCAAACCGGCACTAGGAAACAGACTGAGAAACCAGAGTAAGGGTTTCTCCTGCAACCCGTTCCCTTTGTGCTGAATGAACGAACGTCTCTCCACATGCTCAGTTCTGAGAGATAAGTGTGTGTGAAAGCCGTCCTTCACCTAGCTTGAAGGGAACACAAAGCTTCTTTTCAGTTGCCAACTCCACTCCATACATATATATGGGGAGGTACAAGCTCCAACTCGGTTTTACAGTGAAAACGGCAGGCACATCAAACCGGCACTAGGAAACAGACTGAGAAACCAGAGTAAGGGTTTCTCCTGCAACCCGTTCCCTTTGTGCTGGATGAACGAACGTCTCTCCACATGCTCAGTTTTGAGAGATATGTGTGTGTGAAAGCCGTCCTTCACCTAGCTTGAAGGGAACACAAAGTTTCTTTTCAGTTGCCAACTCCACTCCATACATATATATGGGGAGGTACAAGCTCCAACTCGGTTTTACAGTGAAATCGGCAGGCACTTCAAACCGGCACTAGGAAACAGACTGAGAAACCAGAGTAAGGGTTTCTCCTGCAACCCGTTCCCTTTGTGCTGGATGAACGAACGTCTCTCCACATGCTCAGTTCTGAGAGATAAGTGTGTGTGAAAGCCGTCCTTCACCTAGCTTGAAGGGAACACAAAGTTTCTTTTCAGTTGCCAACTCCACTCCATACATATATATGGGGAGGTACAAGCTCCAACTCGGTTTTACAGTGAAAACGGCAGGCACTTCAAACCGGCACTAGGAAACAGACTGAGAAACCAGAGTAAGGGTTTCTCCTGCAACCCGTTCCCTTTGTGCTGGATGAACGAACGTCTTTCCACATGCTCAGTTCTGAGAGATAAGTGTGTGTGAAAGCCGTCCTTCACCTAGCTTGAAAGGAACACAAAGTTTCTTTTCAGTTGTCAACTCCACTCCATACATATATATGGGGAGGTACAAGCTCCAACTCGGTTTTACAGTGAAAACGGCAGGCACTTCAAACCGGCACTAGGAAACAGACTGAGAAACCAGAGTAAGGGTTTCTCCTGCAACCCGTTCCCTTTGTGCTGGATGAACGAACGTCTCTCCACATGCTCAGTTCTGAGAGATAAGTGTGTGTGAAAGCCGTCCTTCACCTAGCTTGAAGGGAACACAAAGTTTCTTTTCAGTTGCCAACTCCACTCCATACATATATATGGGGAGGTACAAGCTCCAACTCGGTTTTACAGTGAAAACGGCAGGCACTTCAAACCGGCACTAGAAACAGACTGTGAAACCAGAGTAAGGGTTTTTCCTGCAACCCGTTCCCTTTGTGCTGGATGAACGAACGTCTCTCCACATGCTCAGTTCTGAGAGATAAGTGTGTGTGAAAGCCGTCCTTCACCTAGCTTGAAGGGAACACAAAGTTTCTTTTCAGTTGCCAACTCCACTCCATACATATATATGGGGAGGTACAAGCTCCAACTCGGTTTTACAGTGAAAACGCCAGGCACTTCAAACCGGCACTAGGAAACAGACTGAGAATCCAGAGTAAGGGTTTCTCCTGCAACCCGTTCCCTTTGTGCTGGATGAACGAACGTCTCTCCACATGCTCAGTTCTGAGAGATAAGTGTGTGTGAAAGCCGTCCTTCACCTAGCTTGAAGGGAACACAAAGTTTCTTTTCAGTTGCCAACTCCACTCCATACATATATAAGTGGAAGTACAAGCTCCAACTCGGTTTTACAGTGAAAACGGCAGGCACTTCAAACCGGCACTAGGAAACCGACTGAGAAACCAGAGTAAGGGTTTCTCCTGCAACCCGTTCCCTTTGTGCTGGATGAACGAACGTCTCTCCACATGCTCAGTTCTGAGAGATAAGTGTGTGTGAAAGCCGTCCTTCACCTAGCTTGAAGAGAGCACAAAGTTTCTTTTCAGTTGCCAAATCCACTCCATACATATATATGGGGTGGTACAAGCTCCAACTCGGTTTTACAGTGAAAACGGCAGGCACTTCAAACCGGCACTAGGAAACAGACTGAGAAACCAGAGTAAGGGTTTCTCCTGCAACCCGTTTCCTTTGTGCTGGATGAACGAACGTCTCTCCACATGCTCAGTTCTGAGAGATAAGTGTGTGTGAAAGCCGTCCTTCACCTAGCTTGAAGGGAACACAAAGTTTCTTTTCAGTTGCCAACTCCACTCCATACATATATATGGGGAGGTACAAGCTCCAACTCGGTTTTACAGTCAAAACGGCAGGCACTTCAAACCGGCACTAGGAAACAGACTGAGAAACCAGAGTAAGGGTTTCTCCTGCAACCCGTTCCCTTTGTGCTGGATGAACGAACGTCTCTCCACATGCTCAGTTCTGCGAGATAAGTGTGTGTGAAAGCCGTCCTTCACCTAGCTTGAAGGGAACACAAAGTTTCTTTTCAGTTGCCAACTCCACTCCATACATATATATGGGGAGGTACAAGCTCCAACTCGGTTTTACAGTGAAATCGGCAGGCACTTCAAACCGGCACTAGGAAACAGACTGAGAAACCAGAGTAAGGGTTTCTCCTGCAACCCGTTCCCTTTGTGCTGGATGAACGAACGTCTCTCCACATGCTCAGTTCTGAGAGATAAGTGTGTGTGAAAGCCGTCCTTCACCTAGCTTGAAGGGAACACAAAGTTTCTTTTCAGTTGCCAACTCCACTCCATACATATATATGGGGAGGTACAAGCACCAACTCGGTTTTACAGTGAAATCGGCAGGCACTTCAAACCGGCACTAGGAAACAGACTGAGAAACCAGAGTAAGGGTTTCTCCTGCAACCCGTTCCCTTTGTGCTGGATGAACGAACGTCTCTCCACATGCTCAGTTCTGAGAGATAAGTGTGTGTGAAAGCCGTCCTTCACCTAGCTTGAAGGGAACACAAAGTTTCTTTTCAGTTGCAAACTCCACTCCATACATATATATGGGGAGGTACAAGCTCCAACTCGGTTTTACAGTGAAAACGGCAGGCACTTCAAACCGGCACTAGGAAACAGACTGAGAAACCAGAGTAAGGGTTTCTCCTGCAACCCGTTCCCTTTGTGCTGGATGAACGAACGTCTCTCCACATGCTCAGTTCTGAGAGATAAGTGTGTGTGAAAGCCGTCCTTCACCTAGCTTGAAGGGAACACAAAGTTTCTTTTCAGTTGCCAACTCCACTCCATACATATATATGGGGAGGTACAAGCTCCAACTCGGTTTTACAGTGAAAACGGCAGGCACTTCAAACCGGCACTAGGAAACAGACTGAGAAACCAGAGTAAGGGTTTCTCCTGCAACCCGTTCCCTTTGTGCTGGATGAACGAACGTCTCTCCACATGCTCAGTTCTGAGAGATAAGTGTGTGTGAAAGCCGTCCTTCACCTAGCTTGAAGGGAACACAAAGTTTCTTTTCAGTTGCCAACTCCACTCCATACATATATATGGGGAGGTACAAGCTCCAACTCGGTTTTACAGTGAAAACGGCAGGCACTTCAAACCGGCACTAGGAAACAGACTGAGAAACCAGAGTAAGGGTTTCTCCTGCAACCCGTTCCCTTTGTGCTGGATGAACGAACGTCTCTCCACATGCTCAGTTCTGAGAGATAAGTGTGTGTGAAAGCCGTCCTTCACCTAGCTTGAAGGGAACACAAAGTTTCTTTTCAGTTGCCAACACCACTCCATACATATATATGGGGAGTTACAAGCTCCAAATCGGTTTTACAGTGAAAACGGCAGGCACTTCAAACCGGCACTAGAAACAGACTGTGAAACCAGAGTAAGGGTTTTTCCTGCAACCCGTTCCCTTTGTGCTGGATGAACGAACGTCTCTCCACATGCTCAGTTCTGAGAGATAAGTGTGTGTGAAAGCCGTCCTTCAACTAGCTTGAAGGGAACACAAAGTTTCTTTTCAGTTGCCAACTCCACTCCATACATATATATGGGGAGGTACAAGCTCCAGCTCGGTTTTACAGTGAAAACGCCAGGCACTTCAAACCGGCACTAGGAAACAGACTGAGAAACCAGAGTAAGGGTTTCTCCTGCAACCCGTTCCCTTTGTGCTGAATGAACGAACGTCTCTCCACATGCTCAGTTCTGAGAGATAAGTGTGTGTGAAAGCCGTCCTTCACCTAGCTTGAAGGGAACACAAAGCTTCTTTTCAGTTGCCAACTCCACTCCATACATATATATGGGGAGGTACAAGCTCCAACTCGGTTTTACAGTGAAAACGGCAGGCACATCAAACCGGCACTAGGAAACAGACTGAGAAACCAGAGTAAGGGTTTCTCCTGCAACCCGTTCCCTTTGTGCTGGATGAACGAACGTCTCTCCACATGCTCAGTTTTGAGAGATATGTGTGTGTGAAAGCCGTCCTTCACCTAGCTTGAAGGGAACACAAAGTTTCTTTTCAGTTGCCAACTCCACTCCATACATATATATGGGGAGGTACAAGCTCCAACTCGGTTTTACAGTGAAATCGGCAGGCACTTCAAACCGGCACTAGGAAACAGACTGAGAAACCAGAGTAAGGGTTTCTCCTGCAACCCGTTCCCTTTGTGCTGGATGAACGAACGTCTCTCCACATGCTCAGTTCTGAGAGATAAGTGTGTGTGAAAGCCGTCCTTCACCTAGCTTGAAGGGAACACAAAGTTTCTTTTCAGTTGCCAACTCCACTCCATACATATATATGGGGAGGTACAAGCTCCAACTCGGTTTTACAGTGAAAACGGCAGGCACTTCAAACCGGCACTAGGAAACAGACTGAGAAACCAGAGTAAGGGTTTCTCCTGCAACCCGTTCCCTTTGTGCTGGATGAACGAACGTCTTTCCACATGCTCAGTTCTGAGAGATAAGTGTGTGTGAAAGCCGTCCTTCACCTAGCTTGAAGGGAACACAAAGTTTCTTTTCAGTTGTCAACTCCACTCCATACATATATATGGGGAGGTACAAGCTCCAACTCGGTTTTACAGTGAAAACGGCAGGCACTTCAAACCGGCACTAGGAAACAGACTGAGAAACCAGAGTAAGGGTTTCTCCTGCAACCCGTTCCCTTTGTGCTGGATGAACGAACGTCTCTCCACATGCTCAGTTCTGAGAGATAAGTGTGTGTGAAAGCCGTCCTTCACCTAGCTTGAAGGGAACACAAAGTTTCTTTTCAGTTGCCAACTCCACTCCATACATATATATGGGGAGGTACAAGCTCCAACTCGGTTTTACAGTGAAAACGGCAGGCACTTCAAACCGGCACTAGAAACAGACTGTGAAACCAGAGTAAGGGTTTTTCCTGCAACCCGTTCCCTTTGTGCTGGATGAACGAACGTCTCTCCACATGCTCAGTTCTGAGAGATAAGTGTGTGTGAAAGCCGTCCTTCACCTAGCTTGAAGGGAACACAAAGTTTCTTTTCAGTTGCCAACTCCACTCCATACATATATATGGGGAGGTACAAGCTCCAACTCGGTTTTACAGTGAAAACGCCAGGCACTTCAAACCGGCACTAGGAAACAGACTGAGAATCCAGAGTAAGGGTTTCTCCTGCAACCCGTTCCCTTTGTGCTGGATGAACGAACGTCTCTCCACATGCTCAGTTCTGAGAGATAAGTGTGTGTGAAAGCCGTCCTTCACCTAGCTTGAAGGGAACACAAAGTTTCTTTTCAGTTGCCAACTCCACTCCATACATATATAAGTGGAAGTACAAGCTCCAACTCGGTTTTACAGTGAAAACGGCAGGCACTTCAAACCGGCACTAGGAAACCGACTGAGAAACCAGAGTAAGGGTTTCTCCTGCAACCCGTTCCCTTTGTGCTGGATGAACGAACGTCTCTCCACATGCTCAGTTCTGAGAGATAAGTGTGTGTGAAAGCCGTCCTTCACCTAGCTTGAAGAGAGCACAAAGTTTCTTTTCAGTTGCCAAATCCACTCCATACATATATATGGGGTGGTACAAGCTCCAACTCGGTTTTACAGTGAAAACGGCAGGCACTTCAAACCGGCACTAGGAAACAGACTGAGAAACCAGAGTAAGGGTTTCTCCTGCAACCCGTTTCCTTTGTGCTGGATGAACGAACGTCTCTCCACATGCTCAGTTCTGAGAGATAAGTGTGTGTGAAAGCCGTCCTTCACCTAGCTTGAAGGGAACACAAAGTTTCTTTTCAGTTGCCAACTCCACTCCATACATATATATGGGGAGGTACAAGCTCCAACTCGGTTTTACAGTCAAAACGGCAGGCACTTCAAACCGGCACTAGGAAACAGACTGAGAAACCAGAGTAAGGGTTTCTCCTGCAACCCGTTCCCTTTGTGCTGGATGAACGAACGTCTCTCCACATGCTCAGTTCTGCGAGATAAGTGTGTGTGAAAGCCGTCCTTCACCTAGCTTGAAGGGAACACAAAGTTTCTTTTCAGTTGCCAACTCCACTCCATACATATATATGGGGAGGTACAAGCTCCAACTCGGTTTTACAGTGAAATCGGCAGGCACTTCAAACCGGCACTAGGAAACAGACTGAGAAACCAGAGTAAGGGTTTCTCCTGCAACCCGTTCCCTTTGTGCTGGATGAACGAACGTCTCTCCACATGCTCAGTTCTGAGAGATAAGTGTGTGTGAAAGCCGTTCTTCACCTAGCTTGAAGGGAACACAAAGTTTCTTTTCAGTTGCCAACTCCACTCCATACATATATATGGGGAGGTACAAGCTCCAACTCGGTTTTACAGTGAAAACGGCAGGCACTTCAAACCGGCACTAGGAAACAGACTGAGAAACCAGAGTAAGGGTTTCCCTGCGACCCGTTCCCTTTGTGCTGGATGAACGAACGTCTCTCCACATGCTCAGTTCTGAGAGATAAGTGTGTGTGAAAGCCGTCCTTCACCTAGCTTGAAGGGAACACAAAGTTTCTTTTCAGTTGCCAACTCCACTCCATACATATATATGGGGAGGTACAAGCTCCAACTCGGTTTTACAGTGAAAACGGCAGGCACTTCAAACCGGCACTAGGAAACAGACTGAGAAACCAGAGTAAGGGTTTCTCCTGCAACCCGTTCCCTTTGTGCTGGATGAACGAACGTCTCTCCACATGCTCAGTTCTGAGAGATAAGTGTGTGTGAAAGCCGTCCTTCACCTAGCTTGAAGGGAACACAAAGTTTCTTTTCAGTTGCCAACTCCACTCCATACATATATATGGGGAGGTACAAGCTCCAACTCGGTTTTACAGTGAAAACGGCAGGCACTTCAAACCGGCACTAGAAACAGACTGTGAAACCAGAGTAAGGGTTTTACCTGCAACCCGTTCCCTTTGTGCTGGATGAACGAACGTCTCTCCACATGCTCAGTTCTGAGAGATAAGTGTGTGTGAAAGCCGTCCTTCACCTAGCTTGAAGGGAACACAAAGTTTCTTTTCAGTTGCCAACTCCACTCCATACATATATATGGGGAGGTACAAGCTCCAACTCGGTTTTACAGTGAAAACGCCAGGCACTTCAAACTGGCACTAGGAAACAGACTGAGAAACCAGAGTAAGGGTTTCTCCTGCAACCCGTTCCCTTTGTGCTGGATGAACGAACGTCTCTCCACATGCTCAGTTCTGAGAGATAAGTGTGTGTGAAAGCCGTCCTTCACCTAGCTTGAAGGGAACACAAAGCTTCTTTTCAGTTGCCAACTCCACTCCATACATATATATGGGGAGGTACAAGCCCCAACTCGGTTTTACAGTGAAAACGGCAGGCACTTCAAACCGGCAATAGGAAACAGACTGACAAACCAGAGTAAGGGTTTCTCCTGAAACCCGTTCCCTTTGTGCTGGATGAACGAACGTCTCTCCACATGCTCAGTTCTGAGAGATAAGTGTGTGTGAAAGCCGTCCTTCACCTAGCTTGAAGGGAACACAAAGTTTCTTTTCAGTTGCCAACTCCACTCCATACATATATATGGGGAGGTACAAGCTCCAACTCGGTTTTACAGTGAAAACGGCAGGCACTTCAAACCGGCACTAGGAAACAGACTGAGAAACCAGAGTAAGGGTTTCTCCTGCAACCCGTTCCCTTTGTGCTGGATGAACGAACGTCTCTCCACATGCTCAGTTCTGAGAGATAAGTGTGTGTGAAAGCCGTCCTTCACCTAGCTTGAAGGGAACACAAAGTTTCTTTTCAGTTGCCAACTCCACTCCATACATATATATGGGGAGGTACAAGCTCCAACTCGGTTTTACAGTGAAAACGGCAGGCACTTCAAACCGGCACTAGAAACAGACTGTGAAACCAGAGTAAGGGTTTTTCCTGCAACCCGTTCCCTTTGTGCTGGATGAACGAACGTCTCTCCACATGCTCAGTTCTGAGAGATAAGTGTGTGTGAAAGCCGTCCTTCACCTAGCTTGAAGGGAACACAAAGTTTCTTTTCAGTTGCCAACTCCACTCCATACATATATATGGGGAGGTACAAGCTCCAACTCGGTTTTACAGTGTAAACGCCAGGCACTTCAAACCGGCACTAGGAAACAGACTGAGAAACCAGAGTAAGGGTTTCTCCTGCAACCCGTTCCCTTTGTGCTGAATGAACGAACGTCTCTCCACATGCTCAGTTCTGAGAGATAAGTGTGTGTGAAAGCCGTCCTTCACCTAGCTTGAAGGGAACACAAAGTTTCTTTTCAGTTGCCAACTCCACTCCATACATATATATGGGGAGGTACAAGCTCCAACTCGGTTTTACAGTGAAAACGGCAGGCACTTCAAACCGGCAATAGGAAACAGACTGACAAACCAGAGTAAGGGTTTCTCCTGAAACCCGTTCCCTTTGTGCTGGATGAACGAACGTCTCTCCACATGCTCAGATCTGAGAGATAAGTGTGTGTGAAAGCCGTCCTTCACCTAGCTTGAAGGGAACACAAAGTTACTTTTCAGTTGCCAACTCCACTCCATACATATATATGGGGAGGTACAAGCTCCAACTCGGTTTTACAGTGAAAACGGCAGGCACTTCAAACCGGCACTAGGAAACAGACTGAGAAACCAGAGTAAGGGTTTCTCCTGCAACCCGTTTCCTTTGTGCTGGATGAACGAACGTCTTTCCACATGCTCAGTTCTGTGAGATAAGTGTGTGGGAAAGCCGTCCTTCACCTAGCTTGAAGGGAACACAAAGTTTCTTTTCAGTTGCCAACTCCACTCCATACATATATATGGGGAGGTACAAGCTCCAACTCGGTTTTACAGTGAAAACGGCAGGCACTTCAAACAGGCACTAGGAAACAGACTGAGAATCCAGAGTAAGGGTTTCTCCTGCAACCCGTTCCCTTTGTGCTGGATGAACGAACGTCTCTCCACATGCTCAGTTCTGAGAATAAAGTGTGTGTGAAAGCCTTCCTTCACCTAGCTTGAAGGGAACACAAAGTTTCTTTTCAGTTGCCAACACCACTCCATACATATATATGGGGAGGTACAAGCTCCAACTCGGTTTTACAGTGAAAACGGCAGGCACTTCAAACCGGCACTAGGAAACAGACTGAGAAACCAGAGTAAGGGTTTCTCCTGCAACCCGTTCCCTTTGTGCTGGATGAACGAACGTCTCCCCACATGCTCAGTTCTGAGAGATAAGTGTGTGTGAAATCCGTACTTCACCTAGCTTGAAGGGAACACAAAGTTTCTTTTCAGTTGCCAACTCCACTCCATACATATATATGGGGAGGTACAAGCTCCAACTCGGTTTTACAGTGAAATCGGCAGGCACTTCAAACCGGCACTAGGAAACAGACTGAGAAACCAGAGTAAGGGTTTCTCCTGCAACCCGTTCCCTTTGTGCTGGATGAACGAACGTCTCTCCACATGCTCAGTTCTGAGAGATAAGTGTGTGTGAAAGCCGTCCTTCAACTTGCTTGAAGGGAACACAAAGTTTCTTTTCACTTGCCAACTCCACTCCATACATATATATGGGGAGGTACAAGCTCCAACTCGGTTTTACAGTGAAAACGGCAGGCACTTCAAACCGGCCCTAAGAAACAGACTGAGAAAACAGAGTAAGGGTTTCTCCTGCAACACCTTTCCTTTGTGCTGGATGAACGAACGTCTCTCCACATGCTCAGTTCTGAGAGATAAGTGTGTGTATAAGCCGTCCTTCACCTAGCTTGAAAGGAACACAAAGTTTCTTTTCAGTTGCCAACTCCACTCCATAAATATATAAGTGGAAGTACAAGCTCCAACTCGGTTTTACACTGAAAACGGAAGGCACTTCAAACCGGCACTAGGAAACAGACTGAGAAACCAGAGTAAGGGTTTCTCCTGCAACCCGTTCCCTTTGTGCTGGATGAACGAACGTCTCTCCACATGCTCAGTTCTGAGAGATAAGTGTGTGTGAAAGCCGTCCTTCACCTAGCTTGAAGGGAACACAAAGTTTCTTTTCAGTTGCCAACTCCACTCCATACATATATATGGGGAGGTACAAGCTCCAACTCGGTTTTACAGTGAAAACGGCAGGCACTTCAAACCGGCACTAGGAAACCGACTGAGAAACCAGAGTAAGGGTTTCTCCTGCAACCCGTTCCCTTTGTGCTGGATGAACGAACGTCTCTCCACATGCTCAGTTCTGAGAGATAAGTGTGTGTGAAAGCCGTCCTTCACCTAGCTTGAAGGGAGCACAAAGTTTCTTTTCAGTTGCCAAATCCACTCCATACATATATATGGGGTGGTACAAGCTCCAACTCGGTTTTACAGTGAAAACGGCAGGCACTTCAAACCGGCACTAGGAAACAGACTGAGAAACCAGAGTAAGGGTTTCTCCTGCAACCCGTTTCCTTTGTGCTGGATGAACGAACGTCTCTCCACATGCTCAGTTCTGAGAGATAAGTGTGTGTGAAAGCCGTCCTTCACCTAGCTTGAAGGGAACACAAAGTTTCTTTTCAGTTGCCAACTCCACTCCATACATATATATGGGGAGGTACAAGCTCCAACTCGGTTTTACAGTGAAAACGGCAGGCACTTCAAACCGGCACTAGGAAACAGACTGAGAAACCAGAGTAAGGGTTTCTCCTGCAACCCGTTCCCTTTGTGCTGGATGAACGAACGTCTCTCCACATGCTCAGTTCTGAGAGATAAGTGTGTGTGAAAGCCGTCCTTCACCTAGCTTGAAGGGAACACAAAGTTTCTTTTCAGTTGCCAACTCCACTCCATACATATATATGGGGAGGTACAAGCTCCAACTCGGTTTTACAGTGAAAACGGCAGGCACTTCAAACAGGCACTAGGAAACAGACTGAGAATCCAGAGTAAGGGTTTCTCCTGCAACCCGTTCCCTTTGTGCTGGATGAACGAACGTCTCTCCACATGCTCAGTTCTGAGAATAAAGTGTGTGTGAAAGCCTTCCTTCACCTAGCTTGAAGGGAACACAAAGTTTCTTTTCAGTTGCCAACACCACTCCATACATATATATGGGGAGGTACAAGCTCCAACTCGGTTTTACAGTGAAAACGGCAGGCACTTCAAACCGGCACTAGGAAACAGACTGAGAAACCAGAGTAAGGGTTTCTCCTGCAACCCGTTCCCTTTGTGCTGGATGAACGAACGTCTCTCCACATGCTCAGTTCTGAGAGATAAGTGTGTGTGAAATCCGTACTTCACCTAGCTTGAAGGGAACACAAAGTTTCTTTTCAGTTGCCAACTCCACTCCATACATATATATGGGGAGGTACAAGCTCCAACTCGGTTTTACAGTGAAATCGGCAGGCACTTCAAACCGGCACTAGGAAACAGACTGAGAAACCAGAGTAAGGGTTTCTCCTGCAACCCGTTCCCTTTGTGCTGGATGAACGAACGTCTCTCCACATGCTCAGTTCTGAGAGATAAGTGTGTGTGAAAGCCGTCCTTCACCTAGCTTGAAGGGAACACAAAGTTTCTTTTCAGTTGCCAACTCCACTCCATACATATATATGGGGAGGTACAAGCTCCAACTCGGTTTTACAGTGAAAACGGCAGGCACTTCAAACCGGCACTAGGAAACAGACTGAGAAACCAGAGTAAGGGTTTCTCCTGCAACCCGTTCCCTTTGTGCTGGATGAACGAACGTCTCTCCACATGCTCAGTTCTGAGAGATAAGTGTGTGTGAAAGCCGTCCTTCACCTAGCTTGAAGGGAACACAAAGTTTCTTTTCAGTTGCCAACTCCACTCCATACATATATATGGGGAGGTACAAGCTCCAACTCGGTTTTACAGTGAAAACGGCAGGCACTTCAAACCGGCACTAGAAACAGACTGTGAAACCAGAGTAAGGGTTTTACCTGCAACCCGTTCCCTTTGTGCTGGATGAACGAACGTCTCTCCACATGCTCAGTTCTGAGAGATAAGTGTGTGTGAAAGCCGTCCTTCACCTAGCTTGAAGGGAACACAAAGTTTCTTTTCAGTTGCCAACTCCACTCCATACATATATATGGGGAGGTACAAGCTCCAACTCGGTTTTACAGTGAAAACGCCAGGCACTTCAAACCGGCACTAGGAAACAGACTGAGAAACCAGAGTAAGGGTTTCTCCTGCAACCCGTTCCCTTTGTGCTGGATGAACGAACGTCTCTCCACATGCTCAGTTCTGAGAGATAAGTGTGTGTGAAAGCCGTCCTTCACCTAGCTTGAAGGGAACACAAAGCTTCTTTTCAGTTCCAACTCCACTCCATACATATATATGGGGAGGTACAAGCTCCAACTCGGTTTTACAGTGAAAACGGCAGGCACTTCAAACCGGCACTAGAAACAGACTGTGAAACCAGAGTAAGGGTTTTACCTGCAACCCGTTCCCTTTGTGCTGGATGAACGAACGTCTCTCCACATGCTCAGTTCTGAGAGATAAGTGTGTGTGAAAGCCGTCCTTCACCTAGCTTGAAGGGAACACAAAGTTTCTTTTCAGTTGCCAACTCCACTCCATACATATATATGGGGAGGTACAAGCTCCAACTCGGTTTTACAGTGAAAACGCCAGGCACTTCAAACCGGCACTAGGAAACAGACTGAGAAACCAGAGTAAGGGTTTCTCCTGCAACCCGTTCCCTTTGTGCTGGATGAACGAACGTCTCTCCACATGCTCAGTTCTGAGAGATAAGTGTGTGTGAAAGCCGTCCTTCACCTAGCTTGAAGGGAACACAAAGCTTCTTTTCAGTTGCCAACTCCACTCCATACATATATATGGGGAGGTACAAGCTCCAACTCGGCTTTACAGTGAAAACGGCAGGCACTTCAAACCGGCAATAGGAAACAGACTGACAAACCAGAGTAAGGGTTTCTCCTGAAACCCGTTCCCTTTGTGCTGGATGAACGAACGTCTCTCCACATGCTCAGTTCTGAGAGATAAGTGTGTGTGAAAGCCGTCCTTCACCTAGCTTGAAGGGAACACAAAGTTTCTTTTCAGTTGCCAACTCCACTCCATACATATATATGGGGAGGTACAAGCTCCAACTCGGTTTTACAGTGAAAACGGCAGGCACTTCAAACCGGCACTAGGAAACAGACTGAGAAACCAGAGTAAGGGTTTCTCCTGCAACCCGTTCCCTTTGTGCTGGATGAACGAACGTCTCTCCACATGCTCAGTTCTGAGAGATAAGTGTGTGTGAAAGCCGTCCTTCACCTAGCTTGAAGGGAACACAAAGTTTCTTTTCAGTTGCCAACTCCACTCCATACATATATATGGGGAGGTACAAGCTCCAACTCGGTTTTACAGTGAAAACGGCAGGCACTTCAAACCGGCACTAGAAACAGACTGTGAAACCAGAGTAAGGGTTTTTCCTGCAACCCGTTCCCTTTGTGCTGGATGAACGAACGTCTCTCCACATGCTCAGTTCTGAGAGATAAGTGTGTGTGAAAGCCGTCCTTCACCTAGCTTGAAGGGAACACAAAGTTTCTTTTCAGTTGCCAACTCCACTCCATACATATATATGGGGAGGTACAAGCTCCAACTCGGTTTTACAGTGTAAACGCCAGGCACTTCAAACCGGCACTAGGAAACAGACTGAGAAACCAGAGTAAGGGTTTCTCCTGCAACCCGTTCCCTTTGTGCTGAATGAACGAACGTCTCTCCACATGCTCAGTTCTGAGAGATAAGTGTGTGTGAAAGCCGTCCTTCACCTAGCTTGAAGGGAACACAAAGTTTCTTTTCAGTTGCCAACTCCACTCCATACATATATATGGGGAGGTACAAGCTCCAACTCGGTTTTACAGTGAAAACGGCAGGCACTTCAAACCGGCAATAGGAAACAGACTGACAAACCAGAGTAAGGGTTTCTCCTGCAACCCGTTCCCTTTGTGCTGGATGAACGAACGTCCCTCCACATGCTCAGATCTGAGAGATAATTGTGTGTGAAAGCCGTCCTTCACCTAGCTTGAAGGGAACACAAAGTTTCTTTTCAGTTGCCAACTCCACTCCATACATATATATGGGGAGGTACAAGCTCCAACTCGGTTTTACAGTGAAAACGCCAGGCACTTCAAACCGGCACTAGGAAACAGACTGAGAAACCAGAGTAAGGGTTTCTCCTGCAACCCGTTCCCTTTGTGCTGGATGAACGAACGTCTCTCCACATGCTCAGTTCTGAGAGATAAGTGTGTGTGAAAGCCGTCCTTCACCTAGCTTGAAGGGAACACAAAGCTTCTTTTCAGTTGCCAACTCCACTCCATACATATATATGGGGAGGTACAAGCTCCAACTCGGCTTTACAGTGAAAACGGCAGGCACTTCAAACCGGCAATAGGAAACAGACTGACAAACCAGAGTAAGGGTTTCTCCTGAAACCCGTTCCCTTTGTGCTGGATGAACGAACGTCTCTCCACATGCTCAGTTCTGAGAGATAAGTGTGTGTGAAAGCCGTCCTTCACCTAGCTTGAAGGGAACACAAAGTTTCTTTTCAGTTGCCAACTCCACTCCATACATATATATGGGGAGGTACAAGCTCCAACTCGGTTTTACAGTGAAAACGGCAGGCACTTCAAACCGGCACTAGGAAACAGACTGAGAAACCAGAGTAAGGGTTTCTCCTGCAACCCGTTCCCTTTGTGCTGGATGAACGAACGTCTCTCCACATGCTCAGTTCTGAGAGATAAGTGTGTGTGAAAGCCGTCCTTCACCTAGCTTGAAGGGAACACAAAGTTTCTTTTCAGTTGCCAACTCCACTCCATACATATATATGGGGAGGTACAAGCTCCAACTCGGTTTTACAGTGAAAACGGCAGGCACTTCAAACCGGCACTAGAAACAGACTGTGAAACCAGAGTAAGGGTTTTTCCTGCAACCCGTTCCCTTTGTGCTGGATGAACGAACGTCTCTCCACATGCTCAGTTCTGAGAGATAAGTGTGTGTGAAAGCCGTCCTTCACCTAGCTTGAAGGGAACACAAAGTTTCTTTTCAGTTGCCAACTCCACTCCATACATATATATGGGGAGGTACAAGCTCCAACTCGGTTTTACAGTGTAAACGCCAGGCACTTCAAACCGGCACTAGGAAACAGACTGAGAAACCAGAGTAAGGGTTTCTCCTGCAACCCGTTCCCTTTGTGCTGAATGAACGAACGTCTCTCCACATGCTCAGTTCTGAGAGATAAGTGTGTGTGAAAGCCGTCCTTCACCTAGCTTGAAGGGAACACAAAGTTTCTTTTCAGTTGCCAACTCCACTCCATACATATATATGGGGAGGTACAAGCTCCAACTCGGTTTTACAGTGAAAACGGCAGGCACTTCAAACCGGCAATAGGAAACAGACTGACAAACCAGAGTAAGGGTTTCTCCTGCAACCCGTTCCCTTTGTGCTGGATGAACGAACGTCTCTCCACATGCTCAGATCTGAGAGATAAGTGTGTGTGAAAGCCGTCCTTCACCTAGCTTGAAGGGAACACAAAGTTACTTTTCAGTTGCCAACTCCACTCCATACATATATATGGGGAGGTACAAGCTCCAACTCGGTTTTACAGTGAAAACGGCAGGCACTTCAAACCGGCACTAGGAAACAGACTGAGAAACCAGAGTAAGGGTTTCTCCTGCAACCCGTTTCCTTTGTGCTGGATGAACGAACGTCTTTCCACATGCTCAGTTCTGTGAGATAAGTGTGTGTGAAAGCCGTCCTTCACCTAGCTTGAAGGGAACACAAAGTTTCTTTTCAGTTGCCAACTCCACTCCATACATATATATGGGGAGGTACAAGCTCCAACTCGGTTTTACAGTGAAAACGGCAGGCACTTCAAACAGGCACTAGGAAACAGACTGAGAATCCAGAGTAAGGTTTTCTCCTGCAACCCGTTCCCTTTGTGCTGGATGAACGAACGTCTCTCCACATGCTCAGTTCTGAGAATAAAGTGTGTGTGAAAGCCTTCCTTCACCTAGCTTGAAGGGAACACAAAGTTTCTTTTCAGTTGCCAACACCACTCCATACATATATATGGGGAGGTACAAGCTCCAACTCGGTTTTACAGTGAAAACGCCAGGCACTTCAAACCGGCACTAGGAAACAGACTGAGAAACCAGAGTAAGGGTTTCTCCTGCAACCCGTTCCCTTTGTGCTGGATGAACGAACGTCTCTCCACATGCTCAGTTCTGAGAGATAAGTGTGTGTGAAAGCCGTCCTTCACCTAGCTTGAAGGGAACACAAAGCTTCTTTTCAGTTGCCAACTCCACTCCATACATATATATGGGGAGGTACAAGCTCCAACTCGGTTTTACAGTGAAAACGGCAGGCACTTCAAACCGGCACTAGAAACAGACTGTGAAACCAGAGTAAGGGTTTTACCTGCAACCCGTTCCCTTTGTGCTGGATGAACGAACGTCTCTCCACATGCTCAGTTCTGAGAGATAAGTGTGTGTGAAAGCCGTCCTTCACCTAGCTTGAAGGGAACACAAAGTTTCTTTTCAGTTGCCAACTCCACTCCATACATATATATGGGGAGGTACAAGCTCCAACTCGGTTTTACAGTGAAAACGCCAGGCACTTCAAACCGGCACTAGGAAACAGACTGAGAAACCAGAGTAAGGGTTTCTCCTGCAACCCGTTCCCTTTGTGCTGGATGAACGAACGTCTCTCCACATGCTCAGTTCTGAGAGATAAGTGTGTGTGAAAGCCGTCCTTCACCTAGCTTGAAGGGAACACAAAGCTTCTTTTCAGTTGCCAACTCCACTCCATACATATATATGGGGAGGTACAAGCTCCAACTCGGCTTTACAGTGAAAACGGCAGGCACTTCAAACCGGCAATAGGAAACAGACTGACAAACCAGAGTAAGGGTTTCTCCTGAAACCCGTTCCCTTTGTGCTGGATGAACGAACGTCTCTCCACATGCTCAGTTCTGAGAGATAAGTGTGTGTGAAAGCCGTCCTTCACCTAGCTTGAAGGGAACACAAAGTTTCTTTTCAGTTGCCAACTCCACTCCATACATATATATGGGGAGGTACAAGCTCCAACTCGGTTTTACAGTGAAAACGGCAGGCACTTCAAACCGGCACTAGGAAACAGACTGAGAAACCAGAGTAAGGGTTTCTCCTGCAACCCGTTCCCTTTGTGCTGGATGAACGAACGTCTCTCCACATGCTCAGTTCTGAGAGATAAGTGTGTGTGAAAGCCGTCCTTCACCTAGCTTGAAGGGAACACAAAGTTACTTTTCAGTTGCCAACTCCACTCCATACATATATATGGGGAGGTACAAGCTCCAACTCGGTTTTACAGTGAAAACGGCAGGCACTTCAAACCGGCACTAGAAACAGACTGTGAAACCAGAGTAAGGGTTTTTCCTGCAACCCGTTCCCTTTGTGCTGGATGAACGAACGTCTCTCCACATGCTCAGTTCTGAGAGATAAGTGTGTGTGAAAGCCGTCCTTCACCTAGCTTGAAGGGAACACAAAGTTTCTTTTCAGTTGCCAACTCCACTCCATACATATATATGGGGAGGTACAAGCTCCAACTCGGTTTTACAGTGTAAACGCCAGGCACTTCAAACCGGCACTAGGAAACAGACTGAGAAACCAGAGTAAGGGTTTCTCCTGCAACCCGTTCCCTTTGTGCTGAATGAACGAACGTCTCTCCACATGCTCAGTTCTGAGAGATAAGTGTGTGTGAAAGCCGTCCTTCACCTAGCTTGAAGGGAACACAAAGTTTCTTTTCAGTTGCCAACTCCACTCCATACATATATATGGGGAGGTACAAGCTCCAACTCGGTTTTACAGTGAAAACGGCAGGCACTTCAAACCGGCAATAGGAAACAGTCTGACAAACCAGAGTAAGGGTTTCTCCTGCAACCCGTTCCCTTTGTGCTGGATGAACGAACGTCTCTCCACATGCTCAGATCTGAGAGATAAGTGTGTGTGAAAGCCGTCCTTCACCTAGCTTGAAGGGAACACAAAGTTACTTTTCAGTTGCCAACTCCACTCCATACATATATATGGGGAGGTACAAGCTCCAACTCGGTTTTACAGTGAAAACGGCAGGCACTTCAAACCGGCACTAGGAAACAGACTGAGAAACCAGAGTAAGGGTTTCTCCTGCAACCCGTTTCCTTTGTGCTGGATGAACGAACGTCTTTCCACATGCTCAGTTCTGTGAGATAAGTGTGTGTGAAAGCCGTCCTTCACCTAGCTTGAAGGGAACACAAAGTTTCTTTTCAGTTGCCAACTCCACTCCATACATATATATGGGGAGGTACAAGCTCCAACTCGGTTTTACAGTGAAAACGGCAGGCACTTCAAACAGGCACTAGGAAACAGACTGAGAATCCAGAGTAAGGTTTTCTCCTGCAACCCGTTCCCTTTGTGCTGGATGAACGAACGTCTCTCCACATGCTCAGTTCTGAGAATAAAGTGTGTGTGAAAGCCTTCCTTCACCTAGCTTGAAGGGAACACAAAGTTTCTTTTCAGTTGCCAACACCACTCCATACATATATATGGGGAGGTACAAGCTCCAACTCGGTTTTACAGTGAAAACGCCAGGCACTTCAAACCGGCACTAGGAAACAGACTGAGAAACCAGAGTAAGGGTTTCTCCTGCAACCCGTTCCCTTTGTGCTGGATGAACGAACGTCTCTCCACATGCTCAGTTCTGAGAGATAAGTGTGTGTGAAAGCCGTCCTTCACCTAGCTTGAAGGGAACACAAAGCTTCTTTTCAGTTGCCAACTCCACTCCATACATATATATGGGGAGGTACAAGCTCCAACTCGGTTTTACAGTGAAAACGGCAGGCACTTCAAACCGGCACTAGAAACAGACTGTGAAACCAGAGTAAGGGTTTTACCTGCAACCCGTTCCCTTTGTGCTGGATGAACGAACGTCTCTCCACATGCTCAGTTCTGAGAGATAAGTGTGTGTGAAAGCCGTCCTTCACCTAGCTTGAAGGGAACACAAAGTTTCTTTTCAGTTGCCAACTCCACTCCATACATATATATGGGGAGGTACAAGCTCCAACTCGGTTTTACAGTGAAAACGCCAGGCACTTCAAACCGGCACTAGGAAACAGACTGAGAAACCAGAGTAAGGGTTTCTCCTGCAACCCGTTCCCTTTGTGCTGGATGAACGAACGTCTCTCCACATGCTCAGTTCTGAGAGATAAGTGTGTGTGAAAGCCGTCCTTCACCTAGCTTGAAGGGAACACAAAGCTTCTTTTCAGTTGCCAACTCCACTCCATACATATATATGGGGAGGTACAAGCTCCAACTCGGCTTTACAGTGAAAACGGCAGGCACTTCAAACCGGCAATAGGAAACAGACTGACAAACCAGAGTAAGGGTTTCTCCTGAAACCCGTTCCCTTTGTGCTGGATGAACGAACGTCTCTCCACATGCTCAGTTCTGAGAGATAAGTGTGTGTGAAAGCCGTCCTTCACCTAGCTTGAAGGGAACACAAAGTTTCTTTTCAGTTGCCAACTCCACTCCATACATATATATGGGGAGGTACAAGCTCCAACTCGGTTTTACAGTGAAAACGGCAGGCACTTCAAACCGGCACTAGGAAACAGACTGAGAAACCAGAGTAAGGGTTTCTCCTGCAACCCGTTCCCTTTGTGCTGGATGAACGAACGTCTCTCCACATGCTCAGTTCTGAGAGATAAGTGTGTGTGAAAGCCGTCCTTCACCTAGCTTGAAGGGAACACAAAGTTACTTTTCAGTTGCCAACTCCACTCCATACATATATATGGGGAGGTACAAGCTCCAACTCGGTTTTACAGTGAAAACGGCAGGCACTTCAAACCGGCACTAGAAACAGACTGTGAAACCAGAGTAAGGGTTTTTCCTGCAACCCGTTCCCTTTGTGCTGGATGAACGAACGTCTCTCCACATGCTCAGTTCTGAGAGATAAGTGTGTGTGAAAGCCGTCCTTCACCTAGCTTGAAGGGAACACAAAGTTTCTTTTCAGTTGCCAACTCCACTCCATACATATATATGGGGAGGTACAAGCTCCAACTCGGTTTTACAGTGTAAACGCCAGGCACTTCAAACCGGCACTAGGAAACAGACTGAGAAACCAGAGTAAGGGTTTCTCCTGCAACCCGTTCCCTTTGTGCTGAATGAACGAACGTCTCTCCACATGCTCAGTTCTGAGAGATAAGTGTGTGTGAAAGCCGTCCTTCACCTAGCTTGAAGGGAACACAAAGTTTCTTTTCAGTTGCCAACTCCACTCCATACATATATATGGGGAGGTACAAGCTCCAACTCGGTTTTACAGTGAAAACGGCAGGCACTTCAAACCGGCAATAGGAAACAGTCTGACAAACCAGAGTAAGGGTTTCTCCTGCAACCCGTTCCCTTTGTGCTGGATGAACGAACGTCTCTCCACATGCTCAGATCTGAGAGATAAGTGTGTGTGAAAGCCGTCCTTCACCTAGCTTGAAGGGAACACAAAGTTACTTTTCAGTTGCCAACTCCACTCCATACATATATATGGGGAGGTACAAGCTCCAACTCGGTTTTACAGTGAAAACGGCAGGCACTTCAAACCGGCACTAGGAAACAGACTGAGAAACCAGAGTAAGGGTTTCTCCTGCAACCCGTTTCCTTTGTGCTGGATGAACGAACGTCTTTCCACATGCTCAGTTCTGTGAGATAAGTGTGTGTGAAAGCCGTCCTTCACCTAGCTTGAAGGGAACACAAAGTTTCTTTTCAGTTGCCAACTCCACTCCATACATATATATGGGGAGGTACAAGCTCCAACTCGGTTTTACAGTGAAAACGGCAGGCACTTCAAACAGGCACTAGGAAACAGACTGAGAATCCAGAGTAAGGTTTTCTCCTGCAACCCGTTCCCTTTGTGCTGGATGAACGAACGTCTCTCCACATGCTCAGTTCTGAGAATAAAGTGTGTGTGAAAGCCTTCCTTCACCTAGCTTGAAGGGAACACAAAGTTTCTTTTCAGTTGCCAACACCACTCCATACATATATATGGGGAGGTACAAGCTCCAACTCGGTTTTACAGTGAAAACGGCAGGCACTTCAAACCGGCACTAGGAAACAGACTGAGAAACCAGAGTAAGGGTTTCTCCTGCAACCCGTTCCCTTTGTGCTGGATGAACGAACGTCTCCCCACATGCTCAGTTCTGAGAGATAAGTGTGTGTGAAATCCGTACTTCACCTAGCTTGAAGGGAACACAAAGTTTCTTTTCAGTTGCCAACTCCACTCCATACATATATATGGGGAGGTACAAGCTCCAACTCGGTTTTACAGTGAAATCGGCAGGCACTTCAAACCGGCAATAGGAAACAGACTGAGAAACCAGAGTAAGGGTTTCTCCTGCAACCCGTTCCCTTTGTGCTGGATGAACGAACGTCTCTCCACATGCTCAGTTCTGAGAGATAAGTGTGTGTGAAAGCCGTCCTTCAACTAGCTTGAAGGGAACACAAAGTTTCTTTTCACTTGCCAACTCCACTCCATACATATATATGGGGAGGTACAAGCTCCAACTCGGTTTTACAGTGAAAACGGCAGGCACTTCAAACCGGCCCTAGGAAACAGACTGAGAAAACAGAGTAAGGGTTTCTCCTGCAACACCTTTCCTTTGTGCTGGATGAACGAACGTCTCTCCACATGCTCAGTTCTGAGAGATAAGTGTGTGTGAAAGCCGTCCTTCACCTAGCTTGAAAGGAACACAAAGTTTCTTTTCAGTTGCCAACTCCACTCCATAAATATATAAGTGGAAGTACAAGCTCCAACTCGGTTTTACACTGAAAACGGAAGGCACTTCAAACCGGCACTAGGAAACAGACTGAGAAACCAGAGTAAGGGTTTCTCCTGCAACCCGTTCCCTTTGTGCTGGATGAACGAACGTCTCTCCACATGCTCAGTTCTGAGAGATAAGTGTGTGTGAAAGCCGTCCTTCACCTAGCTTGAAGGGAACACAAAGTTTCTTTTCAGTTGCCAACTCCACTCCATACATATATATGGGGAGGTACAAGCTCCAACTCGGTTTTACAGTGAAAACGGCAGGCACTTCAAACCGGCACTAGGAAACCGACTGAGAAACCAGAGTAAGGGTTTCTCCTGCAACCCGTTCCCTTTGTGCTGGATGAACGAACGTCTCTCCACATGCTCAGTTCTGAGAGATAAGTGTGTGTGAAAGCCGTCCTTCACCTAGCTTGAAGGGAGCACAAAGTTTCTTTTCAGTTGCCAAATCCACTCCATACATATATATGGGGTGGTACAAGCTCCAACTCGGTTTTACAGTGAAAACGGCAGGCACTTCAAACCGGCACTAGGAAACAGACTGAGAAACCAGAGAAAGGGTTTTACTGCAAACCCTTTCCTTTGTGCTGGATGAACGAACGTCTCTCCACATGCTCATTTGTGAGAGATAAGTGTGTGTGAAAGCCGTCCTTCACCTAGCTTGAAGGGAACACAAAGTTTCTTTTCAGTTGCCAACTCCACTCCATACATATATAAGGGGAGGTACAAGCTCCAACTCGGTTTTACAGTGAAAACGGCAGGCACTTCAAACCGGCACTAGGAAACAGACTGAGAAACCAGAGAAAGGGTTTTCCTGCAACCCGTTCCCTTTGTGCTGGATGAACGAACGTCTCTCCACATGCTCAGTTCTGAGAGATAAGTGTGTGTGAAAGCCGTCCTTCACCTAACTTGAAGGGAACACAAAGTTTCTTTTCAGTTGCCAACTCCACTCCATACATATATATGGGGAGGTACAAGCTCCAACTCGGTTTTACAGTGAAAACGGCAGGCACATCAAACCGGCACTAGGAAACAGACTGAGAAACCAGAGTAAGGGTTTCTCCTGCAACCCGTTCCCTTTGTGCTGGATGAACGAACGTCTCTCCACATGCTCAGTTCTGAGAGATAAGTGTGTGTGAAAGCCGTCCTTCACATAGCTTGAAGGGAACACAAAGTTTCTTTTCAGTTGCCAACTCCACTCCATACATATATATGGGGAGGTACAAGCTCCAACTCGGTTTTACAGTGAAAACGCCAGGCAATTCAAACCGGCACTAGGAAACAGACTGAGAAACCAGAGTAAGGGTTTCTCCTGCAACCCGTTCCCTTTGTGCTGGATGAACGAAAGTCTCTCCACATGCTCAGTTCTGAGAGATAAGTGTGTGTGAAAGCCGTCCTTCACCTAGCTTGAAGGGAACACAAAGTTTCTTTTCAGTTGCCAACTCCACTCCATACATATATATGGGGAGGTACAAGCTCCAACTCGGTTTTACAGTGAAAACGGCAGGCACTTCAAACCGGCACTAGGAAACAGACTGAGAAACCAGAGTAAGGGTTTCTCCTGCAACCCGTTCCCTTTGTGCTGGATGAACGAAAGTCTCTCCACATGCTCAGTTCTGAGAGATAAGTGTGTGTGAAAGCCGTCCTTCACCTAGCTTGAAGGGAACACAAAGTTTCTTTTCAGTTGCCAACTCCACTCCATACATATATATGGGGAGGTACAAGCTCCAACTCGGTTTTACAGTGAAAACGGCAGGCACTTCAAACCGGCACTAGGAAACAGACTGAGAAACCAGAGTAAGGGTTTCTCCTGCAACCCGTTCCCTTTGTGGTGGATGAACGAACGTCTCTCCACATGCTCAGTTCTGAGAGATAAGTGTGTGTGAAAGCCGTCCTTCACCTAGCTTGAAGGGAGCACAAAGTTTCTTTTCAGTTGCCAAATCCACTCCATACATATATATGGGGTGGTACAAGCTCCAACTCGGTTTTACAGTGAAAACGCCAGGCACTTCAAACCGGCACTAGGAAACAGACTGAGAAACCAGAGTAAGGGTTTCTCCTGCAACCCGTTTCCTTTGTGCTGGATGAACGAACGTCTCTCCACATGCTCAGTTCTGAGAGATAAGTGTGTGTGAAAGCCGTCCTTCACCTAGCTTGAAGGGAACATAAAGTTTCTTTTCAGTTGCCAACTCCACTCCATACATATATATGGGGAGGTACAAGCTCCAACTCGGTTTTACAGTGAAATCGGCAGGCACTTCAAACCGGCACTAGGAAACAGACTGAGAACCAGAGTAAGGGTTTCTCCTGCAACCCGTTCCCTTTGTGCTGGATGAACGAACGTCTCTCCACATGCTCAGTTCTGAGAGATAAGTGTGTGTGAAAGCCGTCCTTCACCTAGCTTGAAGGGAACACAAAGTTTCTTTCCAGTTGCCAACTCCACTCCATACATATATATGGGGAGGTACAAGCTCCAACTCGGTTTTACAGTGAAAACGGCAGGCACTTCAAACCGGCACTAGGAAACCGACTGAGAAACCAGAGTAAGGGTTTCTCCTGAAACCCGTTCCATTTGTGCTGGATGAACGAACGTCTCTCCACATGCTCAGTTCTGAGAGATAAGTGTGTGTGAAAGCCGTCCTTCACCTAGCTTGAAGGGAGCACAAAGTTTCTTTTCAGTTGCCAAATCCACTCCATACATATATATGGGGTGGTACAAGCTCCAACTCGGTTTTACAGTGAAAACGGCAGGCACTTCAAACCGGCACTAGGAAACAGACTGAGAAACCAGAGTAAGGGTTTCTCCTGCAACCCGTTTCCTTTGTGCTGGATGAACGAACGTCTCTCCACATGCTCAGTTCTGAGAGATAAGTGTGTGTGAAAGCCGTCCTTCACCTAGCTTGAAGGGAACACAAAGTTTCTTTTCAGTTGCCAACTCCACTCCATACATATATATGGGGAGGTACAAGCTCCAACTCGGTTTTACAGTGAAAACGGCAGGCACTTCAAACCGGCACTAGGAAACAGACTGAGAAACCAGAGTAAGGGTTTCTCCTGCAACCCGTTCCCTTTGTGCTGGATGAACGAACGTCTCTCCACATGCTCAGTTCTGAGAGATAAGTGTGTGTGAAAGCCGTCCTTCACCTAGCTTGAAGGGAACACAAAGTTTCTTTTCAGTTGCCAACTCCACTCCATACATATATATGGGGAGGTACAAGCTCCAACTCGGTTTTACAGTGAAATCGGCAGGCACTTCAAACCGGCACTAGGAAACAGACTGAGAAACCAGAGTAAGGGTTTCTCCTGCAACCCGTTCCCTTTGTGCTGGATGAACGAACGTCTCTCCACATGCTCAGTTCTGAGAGATAAGTGTGTGTGAAAGCCGTCCTTCACCTAGCTTGAAGGGAACACAAAGTTTCTTTTCAGTTGCCAACTCCACTCCATACATATATATGGGGAGGTACAAGCTCCAACTCGGTTTTACAGTGAAAACGGCAGGCACTTCAAACCGGCACTAGGAAACAGACTGAGAAACCAGAGTAAGGGTTTCTCCTGCAACCCGTTCCCTTTGTGCTGGATGAACGAACGTCTCTCCACATGCTCAGTTCTGAGAGATAAGTGTGTGTGAAAGCCGTCCTTCACCTAGCTTGAAGGGAACACAAAGTTTCTTTTCAGTTGCCAACTCCACTCCATACATATATATGGGGAGGTACAAGCTCCAACTCGGTTTTACAGTGAAAACGGCAGGCACTTCAAACCGGCACTAGGAAACAGACTGAGAAACCAGAGTAAGGGTTTCTCCTGCAACCCGTTCCCTTTGTGCTGGATGAACGAACGTCTCTCCACATGCTCAGTTCTGAGAGATAAGTGTGTGTGAAAGCCGTCCTTCACCTAGCTTGAAGGGAACACAAAGTTTCTTTCAGTTGCCAACTCCACTCCATACATATATATGGGGAGGTACAAGCTCCAACTCGGTTTTACAGTGAAAACGGCAGGCACTTCAAACCGGCACTAGGAAACAGACTGAGAAACCAGAGTAAGGGTTTCTCCTGCAACCCGTTCCCTTTGTGCTGGATGAACGAACGTCTCTCCACATGCTCAGTTCTGAGAGATAAGTGTGTGTGAAAGCCGTACTTCACCTAGCTTGAAGGGAACACAAAGTTTCTTTTCAGTTGCCAACTCCACTCCATACATATATATGGGGAGGTACAAGCTCCAACTCGGTTTTACAGTGAAAACGGCAGGCACTTCAAACCGGCACTAGGAAACAGACTGAGAAACCAGAGTAAGGGTTTCTCCTGCAACCCGTTCCCTTTGTGCTGGATGAACGAACGTCTCTCCACATGCTCAGCTCTGAGAGATAAGTGTGTGTGAAAGCCGTCCTTCACCTAGCTTGAAGGGAACACAAAGTTTCTTTTCAGTTGCCAACTCCACTCCATACATATATATGGGGAGGTACAAGCTCCAACTCGGTTTTACAGTGAAAACGCCAGGCACTTCAAACCGGCACTAGGAAACAGACTGAGAAACCAGAGTAAGGGTTTCTCCTGCAACCCGTTCCCTTTGTGCTGGATGAACGAACGTCTCTCCACATGCTCAGTTCTGAGAGATAAGTGTGTGTGAAAGCCGTCCTTCACCTAGCTTGAAGGGAGCACAAAGTTTCTTTTCAGTTGCCAAATCCAATCCATAAATATATATGGGGTGGTACAAGCTCCAACTCGGTTTTACAGTGAAAACGGCAGGCACTTCAAACCGGCACTAGGAAACAGACTGAGAAACCAGAGTAAGGGTTTCTCCTGCAACCCGTTTCCTTTGTGCTGGATGAACGAACGTCTCTCCACATGCTCAGTTCTGAGAGATAAGTGTGTGTGAAAGCCGTCCTTCACCTAGCTTGAAGGGAACACAAAGTTTCTTTTCAGTTGCCAACTCCACTCCATACATATATATGGGGAGGTACAAGCTCCAACTCGGTTTTACAGTGAAATCGGCAGGCACTTCAAACCGGCACTAGGAAACAGACTGAGAAACCAGAGTAAGGGTTTCTCCTGCAACCCGTTCCCTTTGTGCTGGATGAACGAACGTCTCTCCACATGCTCAGTTCTGAGAGATAAGTGTGTGTGAAAGCCGTCCTTCACCTAGCTTGAAGGGAACACAAAGTTTCTTTTCAGTTGCCAACTCCACTCCATACATATATATGGGGAGGTACAAGCTCCAACTCGGTTTTACACTGAAAACGGCAGGCACTTCAAACCGGCACTAGGAAACAGACTGAGAAACCAGAGTAAGGGTTTCTCCTGCAACCCGTTCCCTTTGTGCTGGATGAACGAACGTCTCTCCACATGCTCAGTTCTGAGAGATAAGTGTGTGTGAAAGCCGTCCTTCACCTAGCTTGAAGGGAACACAAAGTTTCTTTTCAGTTGCCAACTCCACTCCATACATATATATGGGGAGGTACAAGCTCCAACTCGGTTTTACAGTGAAAACGCCAGGCACTTCAAAACGGCACTAGGAAACAGACTGAGAATCCAGAGTAAGGGTTTCTCCTGAAACCCGTTCCCTTTGTGCTGGATGAACGAACGTCTCTCCACATGCTCAGTTCTGAGAGATAAGTGTGTGTGAAAGCCGTCCTTCACCTAGCTTGAAAGGAACACAAAGTTTCTTTTCAGTTGCCAACACCACTCCATACATATATAAGTGGAAGTACAAGCTCCAACTCGGTTTTACACTGAAAACGGCAGGCACTTCAAACCGGCACTAGGAAACAGACTGAGAAACCAGAGTAAGGGTTTCTCCTGCAACCCGTTCCCTTTGTGCTGGATGAACGAACGTCTCTCCACATGCTCAGTTCTGAGAGATAAGTGTGTGTGAAAGCCGTCCTTCACCTAGCTTGAAGGGAACACAAAGTTTCTTTTCAGTTGCCAACTCCACTCCATACATATATATGGGGAGGTACAAGCTCCAACTCGGTTTTACAGTGAAAACGGCAGGCACTTCAAACCGGCACTAGGAAACCGACTGAGAAACCAGAGTAAGGGTTTCTCCTGAAACCCGTTCCCTTTGTGCTGGATGAACGAACGTCTCTCCACATGCTCAGTTCTGAGAGATAAGTGTGTGTGAAAGCCGTCCTTCACCTAGCTTGAAGGGAGCACAAAGTTTCTTTTCAGTTGCCAAATCCACTCCATACATATATATGGGGTGGTACAAGCTCCAACTCGGTTTTACAGTGAAAACGGCAGGCACTTCAAACCGGCACTAGGAAACAGACTGAGAAACCAGAGTAAGGGTTTCTCCTGCAACCCGTTTCCTTTGTGCTGGATGAACGAACGTCTCTCCACATGCTCAGTTCTGAGAGATAAGTGTGTGTGAAAGCCGTCCTTCACCTAGCTTGAAGGGAACACAAAGTTTCTTTTCAGTTGCCAACTCCACTCCATACATATATATGGGGAGGTACAAGCTCCAACTCGGTTTTACAGTGAAAACGGCAGGCACTTCAAACCGGCACTAGGAAACAGACTGAGAAACCAGAGTAAGGGTTTCTCCTGCAACCCGTTCCCTTTGTGCTGGATGAACGAACGTCTCTCCACATGCTCAGTTCTGAGAGATAAGTGTGTGTGAAAGCCGTCCTTCACCTAGCTTGAAGGGAACACAAAGTTTCTTTTCAGTTGCCAACTCCACTCCATACATATATATGGGGAGGTACAAGCTCCAACTCGGTTTTACAGTGAAATCGGCAGGCACTTCAAACCGGCACTAGGAAACAGACTGAGAAACCAGAGTAAGGGTTTCTCCTGCAACCCGTTCCCTTTGTGCTGGATGAACGAACGTCTCTCCACATGCTCAGTTCTGAGAGATAAGTGTGTGTGAAAGCCGTTCTTCACCTAGCTTGAAGGGAACACAAAGTTTCTTTTCAGTTGCCAACTCCACTCCATACATATATATGGGGAGGTACAAGCTCCAACTCGGTTTTACAGTGAAAACGGCAGGCACTTCAAACCGGCACTAGGAAACAGACTGAGAAACCAGAGTAAGGGTTTCTCCTGCAACCCGTTCCCTTTGTGCTGGATGAACGAACGTCTCTCCACATGCTCAGTTCTGAGAGATAAGTGTGTGTGAAAGCCGTCCTTCACCTAGCTTGAAGGGAACACAAAGTTTCTTTTCAGTTGCCAACTCCACTCCATACATATATATGGGGAGGTACAAGCTCCAACTCGGTTTTACAGTGAAAACGGCAGGCACTTCAAACCGGCACTAGGAAACAGACTGAGAAACCAGAGTAAGGGTTTCTCCTGCAACCCGTTCCCTTTGTGCTGGATGAACGAACGTCTCTCCACATGCTCAGTTCTGAGAGATAAGTGTGTGTGAAAGCCGTCCTTCACCTAGCTTGAAGGGAACACAAAGTTTCTTTCAGTTGCCAACTCCACTCCATACATATATATGGGGAGGTACAAGCTCCAAATCGGTTTTACAGTGAAAACGGCAGGCACTTCAAACCGGCACTAGAAACAGACTGTGAAACCAGAGTAAGGGTTTTTCCTGCAACCCGTTCCCTTTGTGCTGGATGAACGAACGTCTCTCCACATGCTCAGTTCTGAGAGATAAGTGTGTGTGAAAGCCGTCCTTCAACTAGCTTGAAGGGAACACAAAGTTTCTTTTCAGTTGCCAACTCCACTCCATACATATATATGGGGAGGTACAAGCTCCAACTCGGTTTTACAGTGAAAACGCCAGGCACTTCAAACCGGCACTAGGAAACAGACTGAGAAACCAGAGTAAGGGTTTCTCCTGCAACCCGTTCCCTTTGTGCTGAATGAACGAACGTCTCTCCACATGCTCAGTTCTGAGAGATAAGTGTGTGTGAAAGCCGTCCTTCACCTAGCTTGAAGGGAACACAAAGCTTCTTTTCAGTTGCCAACTCCACTCCATACATATATATGGGGAGGTACAAGCTCCAACTCGGTTTTACAGTGAAAACGGCAGGCACTTCAAACCGGCAATAGGAAACAGACTGACAAACCAGACTAAGGGTTTCCCCTGCAACCCGTTCCCTTTGTGCTGGATGAACGAACGTCTCTCCACATGCTCAGTTCTGAGAGATAAGTGTGTGTGAAAGCCGTCCTTCACCTAGCTTGAAGGGAACACAAAGTTACTTTTCAGTTGCCAACTCCACTCCATACATATATATGGGGAGGTACAAGCTCCAACTCGGTTTTACAGTGAAAACGGCAGGCACTTCAAACCGGCACTAGGAAACAGACTGAGAAACCAGAGGAAGGGTTTCTCCTGCAACCCGTTCCCTTTGTGCTGGATGAACGAACGTCTCTCCACATGCTCAGTTCTGAGAGATAAGTGTGTGTGAAAGCCGTTCTTCACCTAGCTTGAAGGGAACACAAAGTTTCTTTTCAGTTGCCAACTCCACTCCATACATATATAAGGGGAGGTACAAGCTCCAACTCGGTTTTACAGTGAAAACGGCAGGCACTTCAAACCGGCACTAGGAAACAGACTGAGAAACCAGAGTAAGGGTTTCTCCTGCAACCCGTTCCCTTTGTGCTGGATGAACGAACGTCTCTCCACATGCTCAGTTCTGAGAGATAAGTGTGTGTGAAAGCCGTCCTTCACCTAGCTTGAAGGGAACACAAAGTTTCTTTACAGTTGTCAACTCCACTGCATACATATATATGGGGAGGTACAAGCTCCAACTCGGTTTTACAGTGAAATAGGCAGGCACTTCAAACCGGCACTAGGAAACAGACTGAGAAACCAGAGGAAGGGTTTCTCCTGCAACCCGTTCCCTTTGTGCTGGATGAACGAACGTCTCTCCACATGCTCAGTTCTGAGAGATAAGTGTGTGTGAAAGCCGTTCTTCACCTAGCTTGAAGGGAACACAAATTTTCTTTTCAGTTGCCAACTCCACTCCATACATATATATGGGGAGGTACAAGCTCCAACTCGGTTTTACAGTGAAAACGGCAGGCACTTCAAACCGGCACTAGGAAACAGACTGAGAAACCAGAGTAAGGGTTTCTCCTGCAACCCGTTCCCTTTGTGCTGGATGAACGAACGTCTCTCCACATGCTCAGTTCTGAGAGATAAGTGTGTGTGAAAGCCGTCCTTCACCTAGCTTGAAGGGAACACAAAGTTTCTTTACAGTTGTCAACTCCACTCCATACATATATATGGGGAGGTACAATCTCCAACTCGGTTTTACAGTGAAAACGGCAGGCACTTCAAACCGGCACTAGGAAACAGACTGAGAAACCAGAGTAAGGGTTTCTCCTGCAACCCGTTCCCTTTGTGCTGGATGAACGAACGTCTCTCCACATGCTCAGTTCTGAGAGATAAGTGTGTGTGAAAGCCGTCCTTCACCTAGCTTGAAGGGAACACAAAGTTTCTTTACAGTTGTCAACTCCACTCCATACATATATATGGGGAGGTACAATCTCCAACTCGGTTTTACAGTGAAAACGGCAGGCACTTCAAACCGGCACTAGGAAACAGACTGAGAAACCAGAGTAAGGGTTTCTCCTGCAACCCGTTCCCTTTGTGCTGGATGAACGAACGTCTCTCCACATGCTCAGTTCTGAGAGATAAGTGTGTGTGAAAGCCGTCCTTCACCTAGCTTGAAGGGAACACAAAGTTTCTTTTCAGTTGCCAACTCCACTCCATACATATATATGGAGAGGTACAAGCTCCAACTCGGTTTTACAGTGAAAACGGCAGGCACTTCAAACCGGCACTAGAAACAGACTGTGAAACCAGAGTAAGGGTTTTTCCTGCAACCCGTTCCCTTTGTGCTGGATGAACGAACGTCTCTCCACATGCTCAGTTCTGAGAGATAAGTGTGTGTGAAAGCCGTCCTTCACCTAGCTTGAAGGGAACACAAAGTTTCTTTTCAGTTGCCAACTCCACTCCATACATATATATGGGGAGGTACAAGCTCCAACTCGGTTTTACAGTGAAAACGCCAGGCACTTCAAACCGGCACTAGGAAACAGACTGAGAATCCAGAGTAAGGGTTTCTCCTGCAACCCGTTCCCTTTGTGCTGGATGAACGAACGTCTCTCCACATGCTCAGTTCTGAGAGATAAGTGTGTGTGAAAGCCGTCCTTCACCTAGCTTGAAGGGAACACAAAGTTTCTTTTCAGTTGCCAACTCCACTCCATACATATATAAGTGGAAGTACAAGCTCCAACTCGGTTTTACAGTGAAAACGGCAGGCACTTCAAACCGGCACTAGGAAACAGACTGAGAAACCAGAGTAAGGGTTTCTCCTGCAACCCGTTCCCTTTGTGCTGGATGAACGAACGTCTCTCCACATGCTCAGTTCTGAGAGATAAGTGTGTGTGAAAGCCGTCCTTCACCTAGCTTGAAGGGAACACAAAGTTTCTTTTCAGTTGCCAACTCCACTCCATACATATATATGGGGAGGTACAAGCTCCAACTCGGTTTTACAGTGAAAACGGGAGGCACTTCAAACCGGCACTAGGAAACCGACTGAGAAACCAGAGTAAGGGTTTCTCCTGCAACCCGTTCCCTTTGTGCTGGATGAACGAACGTCTCTCCACATGCTCAGTTCTGAGAGATAAGTGTGTGTGAAAGCCGTCCTTCACCTAGCTTGAAGGGAGCACAAAGTTTCTTTTCAGTTGCCAAATCCACTCCATAGATATATATGGGGTGGTACAAGCTCCAACTCGGTTTTACAGTGAAAACGGCAGGCACTTCAAACCGACACTAGGAAACAGACTGAGAAACCAGAGTAAGGGTTTCTCCTGCAACCCGTTTCCTTTGTGCTGGATGAACGAACGTCTCTCCACATGCTCAGTTCTGAGAGATAAGTGTGTGTGAAAGCCGTCCTTCACCTAGCTTGAAGGGAACACAAAGTTTCTTTTCAGTTGCCAACTCCACTCCATACATATATATGGGGAGGTACAAGCTCCAACTCGGTTTTACAGTCAAAACGGCAGGCACTTCAAACCGGCACTAGGAAACAGACTGAGAAACCAGAGTAAGGGTTTCTCCTGCAACCCGTTCCCTTTGTGCTGGATGAACGAACGTCTCTCCACATGCTCAGTTCTGCGAGATAAGTGTGTGTGAAAGCCGTCCTTCACCTAGCTTGAAGGGAACACAAAGTTTCTTTTCAGTTGCCAACTCCACTCCATACATATATATGGGGAGGTACAAGCTCCAACTCGGTTTTACGGTGAAAACGGCAGGCACTTCAAACCGGCACTAGGAAACAGACTGAGAAACCAGAGTAAGGGTTTCTCCTGCAACCCGTTCCCTTTGTGCTGGATGAACGAACGTCTCTCCACATGCTCAGTTCTGAGAGATAAGTGTGTGTGAAAGCCGTTCTTCACCTAGCTTGAAGGGAACACAAAGTTTCTTTTCAGTTGCCAACTCCACTCCATACATATATATGGGGAGGTACAAGCTCCAACTCGGTTTTACAGTGAAAACGGCAGGCACTTCAAACCGGCACTAGGAAACAGACTGAGAAACCAGAGTAAGGGTTTCTCCTGCAACCCGTTCCCTTTGTGCTGGATGAACGAACGTCTCTCCACATGCTCAGTTCTGAGAGATAAGTGTGTGTGAAAGCCGTCCTTCACCTAGCTTGAAGGGAACACAAAGTTTCTTTTCAGTTGCCAACTCCACTCCATACATATATATGGGGAGGTACAAGCTCCAACTCGGTTTTACAGTGAAAACGGCAGGCACTTCAAACCGGCACTAGGAAACAGACTGAGAAACCAGAGTAAGGGTTTCTCCTGCAACCCGTTTCCTTTGTGCTGGATGAACGAACGTCTCTCCACATGCTCAGTTCTGAGAGATAAGTGTGTGTGAAAGCCGTCCTTCACCTAGCTTGAAGGGAACACAAAGTTTCTTTTCAGTTGCCAACTCCACTCCATACATATATATGGGGAGGTACAAGCTCCAACTCGGTTTTACAGTGAAAACGGCAGGCACTTCAAACCGGCACTAGGAAACAGACTGAGAAACCAGAGTAAGGGTTTCTCCTGCAACCCGTTCCCTTTGTGCTGGATGAACGAACGTCTCTCCACATGCTCAGTTCTGAGAGATAAGTGTGTGTGAAAGCCGTCCTTCACCTAGCTTGAAGGGAACACAAAGTTTCTTTTCAGTTGCCAACTCCACTCCATACATATATATGGGGAGGTACAAGCTCCAACTCGGTTTTACAGTGAAATCGGCAGGCACTTCAAACCGGCACTAGGAAACAGACTGAGAAACCAGAGTAAGGGTTTCTCCTGCAACCCGTTCCCTTTGTGCTGGATGAACGAACGTCTCTCCACATGCTCAGTTCTGAGAGATAAGTGTGTGTGAAAGCCGTCCTTCACCTAGCTTGAAGGGAACACAAAGTTTCTTTTCAGTTGCCAACTCCACTCCATACATATATATGGGGAGGTACAAGCTCCAACTCGGTTTTACAGTGAAAACGGCAGGCACTTCAAACAGGCACTAGGAAACAGACTGAGAAACCAGAGTAAGGGTTTCTCCTGCAACCCGTTCCCTTTGTGCTGGATGAACGAACGTCTCTCCACATGCTCAGTTCTGAGAGATAAGTGTGTGTGAAAGCCGTCCTTCACCTAGCTTGAAGGGAACACAAAGTTTCTTTTCAGTTGCCAACTCCACTCCATACATATATATGGGGAGGTACAAGCTCCAACTCGGTTTTACAGTGAAAACGCCAGGCACTTCAAAACGGCACTAGGAAACAGTCTGAGAATCCAGAGTAAGGGTTTCTCCTGAAACCCGTTCCCTTTGTGCTGGATGAACGAACGTCTCTCCACATGCTCAGTTCTGAGAGATAAGTGTGTGTGAAAGCCGTCCTTCACCTAGCTTGAAGGGAACACAAAGTTTCTTTTCAGTTGCCAACTCCACTCCATACATATATAAGTGGAAGTACAAGCTCCAACTCGGTTTTACAGTGAAAACGGCAGGCACTTCAAACCGGCAATAGGAAACAGACTGACAAACCAGACTAAGGGTTTCTCCTGCAACCCGTTCCCTTTGTGCTGGATGAACGAACGTCTCTCCACATGCTCAGTTCTGAGAGATAAGTGTGTGTGAAATCCGTCCTTCACCTAGCTTGAAGGGAACACAAAGTTTCTTTCAGTTGCCAACTCCACTCCATACATATATATGGGGAGGTACAAGCTCCAAATCGGTTTTACAGTGAAAACGGCAGGCACTTCAAACCGGCACTAGAAACAGACTGTGAAACCAGAGTAAGGGTTTTTCCTGCAACCCGTTCCCTTTGTGCTGGATGAACGAACGTCTCTCCACATGCTCAGTTCTGAGAGATAAGTGTGTGTGAAAGCCGTCCTTCACCTAGCTTGAAGGGAACACAAAGTTTCTTTTCAGTTGCCAACTCCACTCCATACATATATATGGGGAGGTACAAGCTCCAACTCGGTTTTACAGTGAAAACGCCAGGCACTTCAAACCGGCACTAGGAAACAGACTGAGAAACCAGAGTAAGGGTTTCTCCTGCAACCCGTTCCCTTTGTGCTGAATGAACGAACGTCTCTCCACATGCTCAGTTCTGAGAGATAAGTGTGTGTGAAAGCCGTCCTTCACCTAGCTTGAAGGGAACACAAAGCTTCTTTTCAGTTGCCAACTCCACTCCATACATATATATGGGGAGGTACAAGCTCCAACTCGGTTTTACAGTGAAAACGGCAGGCACTTCAAACGGCAATAGGAAACAGACTGACAAACCAGACTAAGGGTTTCTCCTGCAACCCGTTCCCTTTGTGCTGGATGAACGAACGTCTCTCCACATGCTCAGTTCTGAGAGATAAGTGTGTGTGAAAGCCGTCCTTCACCTAGCTTGAAGGGAACACAAAGTTACTTTTCAGTTGCCAACTCCACTCCATACATATATATGGGGAGGTACAAGCTCCAACTCGGTTTTACAGTGAAATAGGCAGGCACTTCAAACCGGCACTAGGAAACAGACTGAGAAACCAGAGGAAGGGTTTCTCCTGCAACCCGTTCCCTTTGTGCTGGATGAACGAACGTCTCTCCACATGCTCAGTTCTGAGAGATAAGTGTGTGTGAAAGCCGTTCTTCACCTAGCTTGAAGGGAACACAAAGTTTCTTTTCAGTTGCCAACTCCACTCCATACATATATATGGGGAGGTACAAGCTCCAACTCGGTTTTACAGTGAAAACGCCAGGCACTTCAAACCGGCACTAGGAAACAGACTGAGAAACCAGAGTAAGGGTTTCTCCTGCAACCCGTTCCCTTTGTGCTGGATGAACGAACGTCTCTCCACATGCTCAGTTCTGAGAGATAAGTGTGTGTGAAAGCCGTCCTTCACCTAGCTTGAAGGGAACACAAAGTTTCTTTTCAGTTGCCAACTCCACTCCATACATATATATGGGGAGGTACAAGCTCCAACTCGGTTTTACAGTGAAAACGCCAGGCACTTCAAAACGGCACTAGGAAACAGACTGAGAATCCAGAGTAAGGGTTTCTCCTGAAACCCGTTCCCTTTGTGCTGGATGAACGAACGTCTCTCCACATGCTCAGTTCTGAGAGATAAGTGTGTGTGAAAGCCGTCCTTCAACTAGCTTGAAGGGAACACAAAGTTTCTTTTCAGTTGCCAACTCCACTCCATACATATATATGGGGAGGTACAAGCTACAACTCGGTTTTACAGTGAAAACGGCAGGCACTTCAAACCGGCACTAGGAAACAGACTGAGAAACCAGAGTAAGGGTTTCTCCTGCAACCCGTTCCCTTTGTGCTGGATGAACGAACGTCTCTCCACATGCTCAGTTCTGAGAGATAAGTGTGTGTGGAAGCCGTCCTTCACCTAGCTTGAAGGGAACACAAAGTTTCTTTTCAGTTGCCAACTCCACTCCATACATATATATGGGGAGGTACAAGCTCCAACTCGGTTTTACAGTGAAAACGGCAGGCACTTCAAACCGGCACTAGGAAACAGACTGAGAAACCAGAGTAAGGGTTTCTCCTGCAACCCGTTCCCTTTGTGCTGGATGAACGAACGTCTCTCCACATGCTCAGTTCTGAGAGATAAGTGTGTGTGAAAGCCGTCCTTCACCTAGCTTGAAGGGAACACAAAGTTTCTTTCAGTTGCCAACTCCACTCCATACATATATATGGGGAGG